>NC_142243.1:74200721-74352236 GCF_052056855.1 Sturnus vulgaris | reverse complement strand
TCACATTTATTGTGTAGCATTGAGGACATGGAGCAATTTGAACAGAAAATGCCAACTTCAGCCCTAGCAAAGAGGGCTTTAATACTGTATGTGTAGAAAAGGAAAAACTTTTTTTTTTTTTTTTTTTTTTTTTTTTTTTTTTTTTTTTTTTTTTTTTTTTTTTTTTGAAAGTTGCTCTGAGAAGCATGGGAGACAATAGAGTTGCTACTCTGGGAAGTTTTGCATTTCAGTAATTCAATTTAATACCCAATAAGAACCAAATACACAACCTCAGTTCTTGGCTTGGCTTGAGTGCCTCGATGTTACGGTGAGACCTATTCCTGCTGAACCTTACAGATATGCCCCTTATGGATGCCCCTCCTGACTCTGAACTCTGTTAAGGTGTAAGAAAATGAGTACAGGCTCAGGATTTCATCCAGGGAGCTGAGGCAATTCTAGCCTGTGAAAAGCACCCAGAATTTTGCAAGATTGCAAGAATTGCTGCGCAGTATTCTCTGGATGTTATTGTCACTTGGGGAGACTGAGATGTGTACTGAAAGAAAAACTTCTCTGCCAGATTTCCAAATGCTAAAAGGAAATGCTGTGATGGTTCCTGTAAGCCTGTGTTGGGAAGTTTCAAAGTATTTCTTCATATATTGGCTAAGTATGTAAATGCATAATAAGAAAATCATTGTTGTGTGTCTTTAAAAAAAAAATTAGATCTTATATTTAAAAAGAAACAAGAAACTTCTTTAATTTTCTGGGAACATTGTCCAGTGAAACAACTATCTTCCCTGTGGACCAGTAAAATTATTGTAGAGCTGCCAAAACTCATCTTGAAAAGTAAATAGAAAATCCTGCAATTTTGTCTCATGTAAGTGAGATGGCCATTGCACAAAGCTTCTCCAGGTTTAATTAATCTTACTTTGAATATTAAAGTTACTCAGAGTGGGTTTGATTTTAAGAGTTTGGTACACTACCAGGCACAGCTAACTTACCTATCTTCAGCAGAGAGGTCTCTTGGTGTTTTTTCCATCAGTGTAAACCTCTTTTTGCTGCAGTTAATCCTTATCCATCTGTCTTTATGATTTCAGTATTGTTTCATGTAGTCCTACACTTCGCCCGAACTCTTAATTTACACATTTGGTTTGGCTGAGTCCCTTTCACCCTGCCTACAGATTTATCCCATGTCATCTCCTCATAGCAATTTATAACCTCTATAAAATGTCATGTAGAGTTGCTTTTTATATGTTTCTGAGTAATGGTTAGAGAGAATTGCATAGGGAATCAAAAATCTAATGAGCTGTACATTATTTTACTATTTATAACCAGAGAGCAATCACTGACAATATTTGGCAATTTTACAGCTAAGAGCCCTGACTATTGTGCTTTTGAATGTAATTTATTAAGCAAATAAAACTCTTATTGGTAGTGGGTCCTGTTAAACCTGTGGCACCACATGAGTTCCAGGCACATACAGCTGTGGAAGTTTCGTAGTACCTGCATACATCTTGCATGTCTGGACACTAATATTTTACACTTACTTCATAGTTTTATTTATTCAATTGCTTTTATGCACTCGATTGAGCTGTTACCAGCCATTTATAGTAGAAACCTTGGGTGGGGAAGGAGGGGGCAGGGTGAGAAATAAAATGCATTTATTCTGGGAAGATTTAAATTCTCATTTTATGAGGCATGGGTTTTAGTAGGTCTAGGCAGTGCAGAAAATGGCCAAAATATTAGTGGTTTACACTAGCATAAAAAAATTTTGGAAAATAACATTGAGGGGGGAAAAAATTACTAGTGCAAAACCACCCTGTGATAAACAAGAATGAATTCAGCACTGTTCCTGAACTACTTGTGGAAGTTTAATTCCTTTCTCACCTTGACTACATTCTTGTAATGAAGTTGTTTGACTCACTAGAAGGAAGTCTTGCAACACTATAAGGAATTAATATAATCTCATTGCACGAGTTCATAGCTGTGTGTGTAGGTAAATAATTTGGCTTCATTTCTTTCACAACGATTTGTATCTAGGAGGAAAAACTTTTATGTTTTCGTTTTGTTTTTTTGTTTGTTTGGTTTTTTTATAGTGCCTAAATGATTGTGGTTCTTGTTGCCCTCATTACTCATGGAAATAAATCAGGATTATTTTCCCTTCAATTAGTGAGATTATACCAATATAAAACAAGCATA
Source organism: Sturnus vulgaris (assembly GCF_052056855.1). Lineage (NCBI taxonomy): Eukaryota > Metazoa > Chordata > Aves > Passeriformes > Sturnidae > Sturnus > Sturnus vulgaris. The sequence goes on along the minus strand of NC_142243.1, from coordinate 74,350,061 downwards.
ACCAAAGCCCCCCTGCATCATCTGTGTTAAAGAGGAGTAAGACCAAAAGGTGCTTGGTTATTCATGTGGCTAACACGTTTGTTGTTTGTCGATTGATTAGATCTTGCTATTTGCATAATGCCTTTAAATGAATTAAAATAACAAGGTGTTGTGCTACTGGCATAAACATTCGCTCTGGGAAATAAAGGCAGTTATTAAAAACCTTATCTCCTCAACATCTGTGTTAATTGATGGCAATTTAACAGAAGTGACGAGACAAGAAGATAGTGGATATTGAAATGGTGAGGTATGTGTTTGCATGTGTTAAAATGGATAGCTTGCACTGGTTTGTACTACTGACTTTTCTTTGTATGGATTGCTTTTTCTTAAGAGGTCAATTCTGTGCGTGTGAGAAGGGACTAGAAGATGTCTTACTATTTCTGTGTTTTGTTTTTGTGCATAGTTTTTTTGGTGGGTTTTGGTGGGGTGTTTTTTTGTCACCCACAGTTGCAGGTTGTTTGGTTGCTTCTCCACATCCTGCATCCAGATTTTGGAACGTCTTCTGTTGCCATGGCTGCTGTTATTACTTTAAGCAATATTTTCCCCAAGACACAGTTCTTTCCAGAAGTGGTGCAGGCTTTGGGAGCACAGCTTGTAGAATCATACAATCATGGCAATCATGGAATGCCTTGGGTAAGAAGGGACCTTAAAGATCCTCTAGTTCCAGCTCCACTGCCTTGGGTAGGGAACCTTCCACTAGACCAGGTTGCTCAGACCCCCATCCAGCCTGGACTTCAGCACTTTCAGGGATAGAGCAATGTACCAATATATATGGGTCTTAGAAAACACAATGTGTTTCCTTGCTGCCATCAAATATGGTGTGTCCTAGCATGGGTTTGCAGTGCCATTCTACCTTGTCACGTGGCAGATTTCGCTTTTAAATTAATCTCTGCCCCCACCTTCTTTTTTTTTTCCCTTCCCAGAGACAAAAAGGAAGGCATGCCTTGGGCTGATTCAGAAGGCACCAGTGGGTTGAAAAGTCTGTGAGAATGAGCAAACCTTCTTCCTGCATTAGTATTAACCAGGATATCCTGTTCCTTGATCATCGCCTCAAGGATGAGGGAATTCTTATATACAGTATACCTTGGTTTGTGGCTGAGAAAAGAAGAGACTTCATTTTAGGAATCTTGAGGGGGGGTGGCCATGGCAGGGGGGAGGAAAAGTTAATAGGAAACAGATTTAGAAAAATATTGTTTCTATTCTTCTGGGTGAATAAATCAGTGACTGAAACAGCTTGATAGCTGTAACCATAACCTACTACACTGCACAGAATTAAATATTCCCTTTAGGTCACTGTCTACATACCATATCATATCTGTGCACTTGGCAACAAGTTCCTGCCATGTGCAGTAAACACTTGTGAGAGAGCAGACAGGGGAAGGTACAGTTGGGTTTTTTAACCAAAAATTATTGGAAAAATATCACTCCTGGCTATTAGTAATGCATCACTTAGATTTCACTACACCATGTTTATGTCCTGTGTGCATTGGTTATAATTTGATTGCCTATGCAAACATACAATTAAACCATACCTGAAAGATCAGATAGCAGTGCTCTCCTCAATAACATGATCAATTTCATGTTATTGCACCATTTCTCTTCTCAGTTGCATCTGTTTCCTAATATTTGCACCAGTATAAACAGCAGGAGAAAATAGCTGATGCAACATCCTCTGCATTACTAGCTTGAATTAAATTTGATTTTCTACACACAAAGTCATTCTCACATCTTGGAGAAATACCTTCAAGTTCATTTAAAAACAAAGCTGGCAAGGATCTGTAGATTATTTTTTAATTTAAATTACTAGTTCCTGCTTATTTTCAATACTGCCCTATAAACCAACATATCTCTGCTTCGCATTTCACACCTCACAGCACGCTCCATTAACGTCTTCCCTGCCTCCCCAAGCCCATGTTCCTGAGGTGCCACAGCAAATGGAGCACTGAACAACTCTGTTAACTTCACGTTTTCATTCAGATTTACTGACGCAAGCGTGTCACGGAGGGGGAGTGTTGGCCATCGGCTTTACAGAGTTTCTCTAATTATTGAACTAGGACCTCTAGGGCCCAGTAAAGCTTTGCACTGTTACTTAATAATAAAGTAACTCAACTACTCCTTTTCTAATTTTTTTTTTTTTTTCTTTTGATTTCTTTGGTACCTTCTGGCCTTTCTAAAGGGAGCCCCCACCTACTGCAGTAAACTGTAGCTGTAGTCTTGATAATACAGTACTTTGACAATAAGGTCTCAAGGGGTGCTTACTGAAAGAGATTAAACTGTAATTAAACTGCCCTATGAGTAAGAAGGAAAAAGGAAAAAAAAAAAAGATTTGTGGTTTTCATAAAGCAGAAAAAAATACATTCACTGGTGTTTACAGCTCAGAGACTTTTTTTTCCTCTCCATCTTGACTACAAAACAATCTTATTTTTAGCTGGACAGGGTTTTTCAGTAGTGCCATATCAATCCCACAATCCTGTTCTTTGAAATAATTGCAGAGTTAGTCCCCAGTCAGCACTAAGTGACTGAAAAGCAGGAAAGAAGCATTTAACACACATGCATAGAAGTGGATGAAATTTACCATATAAGTATGAATAAAAGTATGAATTTATGTAAGCAGTCTGCAGTTATATATATATATACATATATATATATATATATACATATATAATGGGGCTTTAATTGAACATGCAGCTATATAATATCCTTTTGTTTAGGCTCAAGATTTTGTTGGGGGGGGTTGGGGCTTTTTTTTTTTTTGTTGTTAACCCCTCCACTTATCAGCTCAGCTATTAAATATTGTGATTGTGGCTTTCCAGCTATCAGTCTCTGATCAGCACAGTTAGTGCATTTTACCTTCCAAGGAAGTGCACTTTGAGCCAGCTGGAGCACGAAAAATGTAGGAGCTGGAGAAAGTCATAATTGAAACAGGCGACTGCTCCAGTACAGACAGGAAATAAAAGGAAGACGGGGCCCTTCAATGTATTAAATTAGATGTTTCAAATTCAGACAGTATCAGGAAAAAGAAGACTTATGTTAGAAAAAAAAAGGTAACAGTAAGTTCATTCAGCTGAACACCCAGCCCTCCCTTCCTCCCCCCCTTAACATGTGTTTTTGCTGGAATCTTACTCTGATGCACTGAAGGGTGGAAACTACACAGACCCCTCTGGTTGCCAAACAGCAGAGTAGCAGGTCCTGTACTGTTATACTACCAATATTTTCTCTCCCTTTAGACAGTCATTGGGTATTCTCTTCCTGCAAATTAAGCATGAAATTATGTTGGGCTGAGGAAACAAGATTTCAGCTGCTCAGTAGTTAAAAAGAAAAGTATGTTGTACCCATAGAAAAAAAAAAAACGATAAATTGTTTACATTTCCTGCATGCTAGTTTGAGATATTTCATGTCTCTATACATAGTGTGTGCTTGTGTGCATGAATTACGTGTACATTTCCATGGAAAATAATTTTTTCTTGCCATACAGCCACCACCTAGTGTTGCTGATTTGCACGGTTTTATCATGCTTGAAGTTTTCTCCTTAGTTACATATATAATGCATGCTGACAAAGTATGAAGATTTTTATTAGTTCAGAGTTTAAAATGACCCTGCTGTTCCTGAGTAGCTACACATGAGCTCTTAGGGATCACTCCAAGTGGAGTGGCAAGTGCCACTCAAAACCCTATGTTATGCTACTCCATTGTGTAGTCAGTGAATCTGCAGCACGCATTGTATGTTTTGGTTTTGGTTTTGGTTTGTTTTTTTTTTTTGCTTTACAACATAATAGCTAAGTACAAGATCTAATATTTGTATCCTTTCATCTTTGCCTCTAAAATGACCTCAGAGAAATTACTTAACATTAGAGCTGGTCAAGGTTTTTGTAAATTCAAAATATTATTTTCATTTTGGTGAAAAGCGTTTCTCAGTTAGTAATTGAAAATATTTTTATTTTGTTTCCCAACCACTGAAATGTCTATATTTTGAATTAAGGAGCACAGCACACACACACACAGAGATAGGCCAGAATCTATTAAAATCTGACCTATTGGATACATCTTGCTGTACACCTTGAAACTTACTAAACTTGTCACTTTAGGAAAAAAGAAATCTTTGGCTCAGATCAATTAGAGTTTACAAAGTGTATAAATTACAGCAAGAATGCCTCTAATCACTCATTCACCTTCTAAAATGCCTCAGGGGTTTTGGATTAGAAGAGAACCTTTACAAAGATTAAGATGAAATATTTTAGAAACAAATGGATATAGGGGAGAGTATTTTTTTTTCTGTTGGTAATTTTTTTTCATGTCATATGAAAGGGTTTTGAGGCATATGGTATGTAAACAGAAAGCTGCTTATTGGGACAACAGGAATTTTTAAAATTGAAACAGGCACATGGAAACCTAGTAAGGAAGCTGGAGGAGTAAAAGAATAAATGAATCATGAGATGAAGAAAATTCCATAGCTGTGTTAGGGTTCTGTGCAGGTCTTGGTCATCTCAAAAATTCTAGAGGTGCTCAGAAGTAGAGCACTGATTTTACATAGTAACTTCATTTAAGCTGTTTAGGTTGTTCTCTCCTTTTAAAAACAAGGTGATTCATTTTTTCTGATTTTTGCCATCTTATGTGCCTGCTACCCTTTTGATTTGCACACAAGGGCTAATTAGATCCTAGAATAATCAGATGGCAAGGAGGTAAAGCTTGGTAGAATGATATTTTGCATCCTTCTGTCTGGTCAGTGGAGAAGGTGTTACAACTGTTTTGACTTGAGGAAGTTATTTGAAACGAGGGATCAGCTGGTTAAAAGAGGGTACATGTGTATGCAATGTGCAAAATTGTGTGACTGTTTTCTGGATTCCTGGAGTACTGTCATTCTTTCTCAGTTTCTTTGTAAGCTTTTCATTTTTTTTAAAGACAGCACTGCAGCACCATTTTTGTGGAGGAATTTCTCATTGCTACTGCTTTTGTATTTTGTGCAAAAGGCATCAAGGAGGAATCAGGTGAGTAGCACAAAGGAATGCAACCTAGATAGAACTAGAAGTTGCCTCTCGGGCTTAGAAGTTCTGGAAAGTTGCCCAGACGTGGAAGAAAACCAGAACATTTGGTTAAATTCTTCCTGCTGAACCATGGGGGAAAAAAATTACTCCAAGTTAGGTTCTTCTTGATTAAATCTGTGGGCTGCAGGGGTTTGAGGGGTAATTAGCTTCAGTAGTTTCAGGTATTTGGTTGTGGATTTGGTCAGATTTTTTCCTATTTATGAGATAGATGGGAGGTGAAAAAAGTGTATATTTTCTTTCTGCAACTCAATTTTACGTAGGTGTGATTCAGTAAACAGGCATGCTTGTAAAATTATAAAATGCAAGAGATTTCTGTGTTTCTTGGCTTCGTATCTGGCAAACCCATTTTTCGTCTTGAAAGCGATGGACATCACACCAACTTGCTTTTGCTGTTAAAACTAATTTCAGAAAGCATCCATAAAATTGGGCTTGGAAACGTGTGACTCTGTTAAAAGAAGTACTTTTAAAGCAAGCAACTCAGAAAATCTCTCCAACGATTCAGCTCACATCTGACTCTTTGCAGGAAAAAAATGTATTGTGTTGTGCCTAGGGCAAAGTGTGCTTCTGGGAAATTATTAGTGCAAAATCTGTGAATAAATGACATGTGTTTTCTTTATATTCTGGGCAAAATGGTACTGTGGAGTAAGAGCTGTGCTTATGTAGTGTGAAATGTAGAGGTCATATTCAGTTCTCCACCTGGCCACAGAGATCTGTGTTTCTCCAGGCCCCAGCTTCGGTCTCTGAAAAGGGAGTGCTCCTTTCTAATGGCAGCCTTCTCAAGAATGTCCCTACAAAGCCAAGCCAAGGCTGGGATTTCCAAAGACTTAGGGAATGTTTGTAGCTTTGTGTGGGAGTAACTAAGCTTTGAGGAAACAAAATGTGCCTCTTAGGCAGAATGGGTTTCAGGCACAAAGTATTTCCTTGAAGAGGCAGACCTTCAATAGCTACGGCCACAAAAGACCTGTGTAGGTGTGAGAGCAAGGAATCAATACAACTTTTTCACCTTAGGATTTTTAATTGTGCTGTGGGATAGTGGCATGTAGGTATTCTGCCAAAGAGACCATTTGCATGTGTAGTTGCAATGTATGCTGAGACTTGGGCAGTTTTCAAGCCATGCTGTCAGTGGTAGGTCCAGACTTGAGTTCAGAACTGCTTCCAAACCGGGGTGCTGTGGCACTCCAGGAGTGAGAAGCTGGTGGGGCAGCACAGGAAATGCAAGCAAACCAGGATGTTCAAAGCAGTGCTGGGTTGCTGTTTCCATCTGGGACTGGAGATCGCTCATTTGGAGAAATCCTCAGTCTCATCACTTACTGACAGATGAGAGGTGTGACCTTCTGTGCTGTTGACAGATGACTGACTGCAGGGGCATGATAAGACCTTGTAATCAACGTGAGTGCTTTGATGAGATGTGCAGCCCCAGTCCAGCAAGAAGAAAAGGGTCTGAGTATAGCTCCCCAAGCTGTTCTGCTCGAAGAATTGGAGGATTTGCTGCATTCTCTCTCTGTCCAATACTCCTGCAGTACCTTATTGTTCTTAAAAACAAGCTTTTTCCCCATTGTTATGATTTAATCCAAATTCAGGATGCTAAACTTTTAAAAAGCAGCAAAATGGTGTGTTCTTTTCTGTCAGGGGTAAGGCATGTTTGTGCCTCATGGGCTTACGTCACTTTGAATAATTTGTTTCTGCCATAGTCAGCGTAAATGGTTTCTGCCTGATTAACAGAAACCAGAATTTGAGCCCACAGCTTGCACAAACATTTGTGCGATTTTTTAATAGTTTCTTATTCGCCTACAGCGGAACAATGAATCAAGAATTAATTAGCACATCAGAAGATTCTCACCTCAGCTTCCTGTCTTTCTTTTGTATTTCATTATTTCCCCACCTCTCCAGTTGGTGTTCCTAGGCATGTAACAATATGTGGCTCTGGACTGCAGAGGTTGATAGGAAATATTCCTTCATTTACTTTTCCTGTCTTGCAGTTTACATTTGGCTTGTGGGTTTGGTGCCAAACTGCCATCAGTTGCCTGGCTTTGGGAAGAAGCAGCAACCACGTATTTTTCTTGAGGCTTTTACCTGAAGTCATAATTTCAGCTAAATCTGCAAAAAGATACGTGGATCTCATTTTGGCAAACTTGGCTTGAAATTCATATTTTTAATGAAACTGAAATCCATAGGATATTTGGGAGTTCCCTGCAAGAGTTTCTCACAGCTCCGTGGGCATATTGGCTGCAGCAGGTGCCAGCTGGGTTGCCTGTTCTCCAGCCTCCTTTTCCAGGCACTTACAAAGCCAGTCTGGGGAGATGTTCAGCTGCACATGTAGGAGCCAGGTGCTGCTGGTAGTCAGTGGAAACCAGGCACCTGCTCGTCCCTTTACCTTAGAAAACTTCCCTCATAAATTTTGAGTCATGGTGAAGTCTTGTATGAGGAAGAGCTATTAAAATGAGCAAGCTTGGATGGAAAAAATGCAAGAAGCACCCATGACTGGTTAGAGTAAAAACATGTTCTCCTGTCTGAGCTTGCTGACACAAGGAAAAACAGTTTGTGGAAAGCACCAGTCTTGGATATAGAGTGCATTACCAGAAGATACCCACGGCATTTCAGCTGCTCTGTGGTAAATGCCTCCATGTCGGGGTTTTTTACAGTGATAACTGCAACATGGTGTTTTCTGTGTGGTTTTGTGTGTGTGCTGCTGCCAGGCTGCCGCTGACAGGTCATGGAGCCGTGCCCTTATTTGTGCTGGGGGGGATTTGTTCCAGCATCTGTGTCCCTATATGTTATGTTAAGAACATTGCCAGTCTGAGTGCATGTTCTCTCAGGTCTCTCCTGCACATCTGTGGTCAGTTGTGCCTTTCAAGAAACACGTTTGGTGGTAGCTGAGTCATGCATTCTGTTAGGTGCTGTCTTCTGTAGCATCTGATCTTCTGGTACCGATTTCTTCCTGATCAGCACACCAACTCTGGCTCAGGGGAACAGCGTTCCTGGAGTTGCTTCTTTTTTGTTGTTGTTGTTGTTGTTATTTGTTTTCTGTGAGGTGTAAATAGCTTTATTTGAGTGCTCACAATCTGATGACTTTTTGTTAAATGTCAGGCCGGTTTTGTTTCTGCAGCTGTACTTGGAGTTGTGTATGGCCTCCCATATTTTATGTTTTTCTGTTGGTCTTCCCCATGCATCTGAGAGGTTCCCTTATTTCTCTCTCTGGCCATAACATGCCCTCTGACATCAAATTTGCCCTCTTAAACCTGTCTGTGTTCATTTAAGGCAAAATTGGGTTTCAGCAGTGCTTTGTGTGGTCCTAAATCCTTCATTACATATTCTTGTATACAAACCCTTCCTGGGATGAAAATTCTCATTTTTTTTCAATGCATTGGGCTATTAATATCAACAGCTGATCTGAAAAATGAGGAGGAGAAAAGGGTCTGTGGCAGACTCTGCTTTCTCAAGGGTAAATAAGTAAAAGGCACTAAGAAGCTGCAAGCTGATGCCAAATGATTTGATAACCTTGTCAAAGTTAATTTTCTTTTATAGCTATTTTATAGTCAAAGCAAGACATCTTATTTAAAATGATTTTAAAAAAAAGCTATATAAAGGAATAGAGTTCTTCCCTACTTAAAATTATTAGTCCTTTCCTCCTGAGCTAGAGTGATTCTTCAGTATCTGGTTACAGTCTGCTTAAACTCAGCAGCACTTAAATCAAAGTGATATTTGGATTCTATGAGCCAGCGTCTCCTTTCAGGCCAATAAACATCTAAAGCAACCACAGATTTACACCTAGGTAAACCCATGACTTCTAGGGGGCTATTTTGGACTTGCACCACTCTAAGTGCGAAAAGAATGTGGCAATAAATGATGACAATAAAAATGCTTTATTAAGCTGTTGTGAGTGCACTAAAGTCATAATAAGCACATCTATTTACATTAGCATCCATTAAAATGTAGCACATGCATTAACTAATAAAAAATAAGGTTTAATGTGGATGCCAGGCTATGACACTGTTGAACTCTTGAATTTTATCAGCTCTGTGAAGCAGGTCCCATTTAACAGAGCTCTGCCTCTCATGTTTTGGTAGTAAGCAGGAACTAACAAGTTATCTCTCCTATTTTCTTGTTCTAAGCCATGCTAAGAAATGTTCAGTGCGTGCAAAGGCCACGATAGCAAGACCCACAGTCTTGCTAAGATGCACTGGCACAGGAGGCCAAATGGTGCCTGCCACAGTCACAAAAGCCAGCCTTTTAATTTCTCATCTTCTTTATTTGCTATGGCCTGAACACACTGTCAGTGCTTGAATAATCATGATGAAACTACATAAATGAGTAATGTGATTGGGATGTGGAATTTATATGTGTTGCCCTGGATGGTTTGAGTTAAGACATGCAGTACCAAACCTCAGTTTACTCTTTTGTTTCCAGTATAAGAATTTTACCAAAGTTCTCACTTAATATAATCACCATTTTATATCATTGCACAGTAATAACTGTCTAATATACTGTAAATTATTGTAGGTCTCTTCCTCTAATTTGTTCACTGAGAGGAAACAGACCATTTTTATGGGAGAGAAATGAAGCAGCATTTCTCAGAAAGCAAAGCGTGCAGATGACCATCTTATTATTAGAAAAGAGGAAACATCAAAAGATGCAGAGCCGTTTGTATAATCATCCCAAACTACTGTGGTCACCCTTTCAGCAAGCCTCCTTCAGTTTTCCCACCCTTTCCCTGCATGACTCTGCACCAGGTCACTGCATGGTCTGCAGTTGTTCACTGTGTAGACCCTGGAAAAAAATGCAAAAAGAGCATTGTGCCTGACAAAAATGTCCCATGCTCGTGCTCAGAGATGCTGAGAGTATTGAGTGGAGGCTGCACCTGAGTGAAAATTGTTCCCTGGCTGCTGACTCCAGAGGCAGAAGGGCTGCAGCTGGAGCTTAACTCAGCTTGCAGCAGAGAAATTCAAATTTGGAACAGCACCTGGAGTTTATTTTATTTTATTTTATTTTATTTTAATCTACAAATAGCTGAGACGAGTGGTTTTGATGGTTTAGTTCATGCCTGCATGTTTGGTGTGTTTCATTTATCTGGCTACAGATGAATCTCCAGGTCTGGATTTCTTTGTGACCTTATGGTCACTGGTCAGGGGTGTCTTCCCCACCTTCCCAGGCTGTTGTAGTCTTTCTCGACAAGTTGCACCTCCAATGTTTCAAAAAGCCTGCCATGAATACACATGGGGTTTTTTTAAACACTAAAGCTGTAATGATTTCAAAGTTCTTCTTAAAGAGTAAATTTCACACAGTGGACATTATTAAATGTAGTTTCAGGTTGTGTTACAGATATTTCATGTAGGTCTCCAGAGGAAGGCTTATGGACTGTGTGAAAAATAATTAAGTTTTCCTTTAAAAGGACCATTGCAAAGATATTAAAAATGTTAAAGTGAAAAAACACTGCATAGCACTTTCATGTACAAGACTGTCTGCATACTTGTGAGGAGTAAAACAAACTGTGGCATTTACTTTATACCTTTGCTTTGTTCTGAAAGAAGTATCCACTAATAGTAAATATTTAATTTCCATTTTTTTCACAACTAAATGTTTTATAGAATAGTTTTCCTGTCATCAGAATCATCAATTATTAAATACAATTTTTATGGGGAAAAATGTAAGTAAAGCTATGTTACTGCTTTTGTCTTCCAAAACCTCCACTATAAAACAGGAAGTATCTCCTTATTTTTCCAGTTGTAAATATTTTATTTCCAACTATCAAAGAGTACAAAAACTACACACAGAAGAGGGAAAACAGACCACTGAAGAGACAAAAATAAAAGTGCCTTTTTTAGGGAAAAAAGTAGCATTTTTTTGCTAATAATCAACATCTGCAGTGTTTCTTATTCCCCATTCCCGTGTAGTTGATGTACCTATTAGTCACATACTGTGAGAGATGGACAGGAATGTCCCATGTGGATCTTCCAGTCCATCTCCTCCTCCTCCTCCTCTTCCTTGCACAGATAAATACTTTTTTTGGATGGCAGAACCTACCACTACTTGACACTGCCATAGGAATTACAGAACAGCTGCACAGTCTGCCCGGGGGGGGGAAAAAAAAAAAAAAAAGAGTCTTTTTCCTTTGTAAAATTGACAGGAAAAGCTGAAAGTTTAGGGCCCTCAGCATTTTGCAAAAATGAACCTTTAATACAGATCGAAGAGTTATATACTTAGCAGCAGGATAACTTGAATACAGTGAAAAAAGAGAATGAGGGAAGGAGCAATAGGAGGAAAAGTCAGAAATTATTGAATAATCTTTTAATCTCATTCTTCTTCCTGTGTGCATTTTCTTTCCTTTTTTCCCCTCTCTTTGTTTTAAAAAAGTGCCATCACTGCATTAAAGCACTGAGAAAATTGCTGTGCAGTCGAGCCCCAGAATTATTACCATACCACATCTAGGGTTACATAAAATGAGGTGTTTTTTTCCTTAAATCCTAAGATTGTTCGTTCACACAGCTCACGCATTATAATCAAATGTGAGCACAGGAAAACGGTCCACGGGATCAGCCCTCAGTACGGCTGTAATTCCCAGTGAGGTGGGTGGAAGTCTGGATCATAGCGTGGCAGGAGAATAGAAGCCCTTCTGTTCTGAGATGGACTTATCACATGGTTAGCAGCTGGAATTTATGTGAAGTCTTATTAAATAAAACAGCAGTAACCAGTCACCTACTGCTGCAATATACTTGGAGGTACAGTACCTGAATATTTTCAGAAGCACTTGACCTTTCTCCTGCTTCTGCATCTCTGTATTTTCTTTTGCTTATACTTGACAGTTTTTGACCTTCTAGTAAACTTTTATTCTTGCTTTTATTACAACTTAGGACTGTGAAACTTTAAGGGTTTGAGTTATATGATGGCAGGTATGTTAAAAGATGATTAAGACATGCCTAGAGAACTTCTTTCAAATGCAAAAGCATTTAATTTTAGGTTTGATTTTAATAAGTTGATTTTTATGCACATATATATTTATGTATGCACATATATATTTAAATATGAATGCATGTGTGTATACTTTTTTTTTTCCATCTCAGTTGGTGGGTAGAACATCTGGAATAGTTGTGTAGAACAGAAGTGTGAATGGAAACAATACTATAGTTACATAATAGTACAGGATATTTCATTAAAACAATTCCAGTATATTAAGAGTTGGCAAATTACAACTCTTAAAGAACTGATCTCCATATGGGAGCACTTAGTCCTTTGAAATATTATATTATTTTTAATTGTGTCTCATTCAGTGAAAGGATTATAATTTTGAAGGCAGTGGGTCACAGCACAGCAAGCCACTACACAGCCAACAGTGAAATCCCTGGGTTATTGATGTATCCCCTGGTAATAATGATTTTGATATTTTATAGAGTTCATTAGTCTTGTACAGGAGGTGCAAAGACCAGGCTGTTTATCAAAGCAGAGATGAGAGCTCTATAGAGTGTCTGCCCTTGCCCTGAAGCAGAGCCTTTGGCTGCAGGACCTCCAAGGGCTTTTGAGATTAATTTCTCTAAAAGAAATGGGGTTTTTTTGTTTGTTGTTGGGGGCTTTTTTGTTTTGTTTTTGGGGTGGATTTTCCTTGTTTGTTTTGTTTGTTTGTTTGGGTTTTTGTTGTTGTGACATATGGAAAAGACTCTATAACTCCTGAGAAATGGGAGTTATAAAGTAGGTATGTGTTTATTTAGCGTTGAGGTGCACAGGGATAATTCCTTCCTTACTCTTCAATTCCCTGTCTCAGTTATTGCTTTTGTTTGTTTGGATTTTTTAAAATGTAATGCCAATACAACTAGAAACCATCTGGCCAGCTCCTTCTTCATTGTCCTGCCAGAATTTCAACCCAGGAGTTTTTTCTGAGATACCTTGCAGAGGTGTCAACCATGGAAAGAGTTTGGCTTCTCAAAACCTGGAGACCACTCCAGAATGATGCCTCAAACATAAGGGGAAGGGAAAATGAGAATTAAAGTTGCCAACCTGGCTCAGATCATGATATGAAAAAAAACACAGGCACACCAGACAGTTCATATAGCATGAGACATGTTTCCAGTGGCTGGTGGCAGCTGGAGCTGCTGGAGGTGAGACACTGCCACTGCCTCACTGCTGCCTGCCATTCCTGCCGGACATGGGCAGGCACAGAGGGCAGCTCCTCCAGGGCAGGCTGGCCACGTCAGCAGGTTTGCATGTGCAGGCAAACACAGAGCAACTAGCAAAGCTGTTTTGCCTGCCCCAAGAGTTCACTGAACTTGGTCGCTGTGATGGAGTTAAGTCTGAAGGAGAGGGTAAGTTAGAGGTGAGTGAATGGAAAGTGATGAAAGAGCACAGCGGCACAAAATACTGGTTTCTTGCTCCTGGCTTCAGCTGGTTTATCTCATTTTATTGAGTGAATGGATTAAAAGTCCATTGGAAGAATATGTCACACCTCAATGAGAGGCTGGTTAAGTTCCTAGACAGGATGCCCAGCCCATGGCCAGGATTTTCCCTGCAGGAGCCAGTTGACACGCACATACTTTCAGTCTGTCTCACTTTTGCTATAAATGGGCCAAGTCTCTCGCAGCTATGCCGAGGAAAGTTGAAGAAAGTCTCGGAAAGTAATTTGTGCTTTGTTTTATGTAGTCAGATTTCAGGGCAGTAGAGTTGGTAAAAGTGCATTGTTTGCAGCCTGGACTGGGCATGCAGCAGGCAGCCCAGATAAGCTATGCCTGCCCTGAAGAGAATGTTATCTAAACAGCAAGCAGTTTATTTCTCTGTAAATAAGGAAAGGGATTGATACAGACCTGTTGAAGTAAATGACTATTGTTAAAATAAATTACCCCTAGAGGAAAACTGAAGATCCATTTTCTAGTATGGCAGATTAAGCTACCTGTGAAGTATAAATTAGTATGCCGCTGCCTACCTCTGGTCCCTCTTGGCATGCTGGTTTTAAAAGGGTTTGTGGCAAGGCTGGGGGACCCCATGCCGACCATTTTCCAGTTTCCTGTCCATTTTAGGTATTTCAATGGAGACTGTGTACTAGCCACATCTCAGATCCTATTTATTATAGAAACCATTTAACGATACTTTTTGAAAAAGATAGACAAAACCAGCCCTGATCTTTTCTCAGTGAAAACTGAAGCCTATCCTTTAGAAGATTTTTCTGTTGCTGTCCCTTCATTGCTAATTAATTTTTGCCTCTCCTACACATTCTCAGAATTTGCATGGCACATCCCAGCAGGAGCAGGTCACCATTTTTTTAATTCTGTGAATATTAACCTTATAGAGAACAGCAGAAAAGATGTCTTCTTTGTAGTCTATATATTAAAATCTTGAAAGACTCAAGTGCTCACTATAACTACTAATTACCATTTCTTCTTGTCAGTCTCCCTTTATTCAGGGGGCTTGCCTATTGATGTTAATTTTAATTCTTCCTCTGAAATTTGATGTTTCATGCTCCTTCCTTCATTTTCTCCTAATCACCATAGCCCCATAACCCATAAGATGTCACAAAACATAAGAAAATTTGGTTTCACGAGTTCCTTTCTGCAGCACGTCGCATTCAAGTTTATTTTCTTGATGTCTCTCAACCATAGCAAGGCAAACCCTTCTTTCTAGGTCACACTTGTCCAGCCTGCCTTCTGGGTTCCTTATTGATGGAAGGATCATGGAAGGCAGGCTGGGGAGAAGATGGAGAGGTATGAGAGTGTGGGGTGTGTAGTTTTAAGACTCAGAATGAGAAGGGGAATGTCTCATGTAAGACAAGCCTGGGGACAGTAGTTATGACAGATAATAAGGTGCAGTGGCCAAGCTAAATTGGCATGCTGTTCCAGATGTCTCTCTTTATTAATATATCTGGGTTTTTTATGATGAAGATTTAGAGAGCTGTTGGGGTACATTTGCCATGATGTTGACCGAGAATTCTCACAGTGGAGTGCAGCCTGCAGTTGGCATTTTGGTTTCACATAAGGATGGGAGGGTGTCTTTGAGAATCATTCGAGTCAGTCACGTATCTCTTCTCTGTCTTCATTATTATCATAGTTTTGTAAGTAGTTTAGCATAACAGCAGCATCAAACTGTTCACAAAGAAAAAGACAAAAAGTGTAGATTCTAAAAACTGTCTGGATGCTGCTTTGACTTCAGTCCTTTTTAATAAGTACAGCATGTTTTTTGTTTAGGAATCTGCTTGTAAGTTTGTTTTTAATCACACAGACTGTGAAGCTTCAATTATGTCTTCAATAACATTGATGCTGTTTGCAAAACTGTTCTTTCCAGGAGAAAAATCATCGGTGACAAAAAACTAAAAGAAAAAAAATGCTTTTCAACCATGATTTTTCATTTTCTTGAACATAATCTGATTAGCTTTTAGCTTCTTCTTCTGGTTCCTTACAGTAAGTTTACTTTGGAGCTCAGGTTAATTACTGAAATGTCCTTTTTGATATCTCAACTTTAACATTGAAGGATGTTTATGTTTACTGAAATGTAAATGAGACAATTAAAAAATTAAAATATCAAGGAACCAAAAAAACATCCAAGCAAAAACTCCAAGCTTCTCCCACCATTACCATTACAATGAAGCCAAACAGCATCAAAATAATTATTGGGAAGGAATTTTTCCAACCCACTACCAAAGAAAAAAGCCCCTCTTACTTTTCTATCATTCTACAAAGTCTTCTCTAAAAATACAGTTATCTATTGTCTTTTGCAGCATACTCAGCAAACCCCAAATTTTGAGGTTACTTAAAGTTGTGTCTAGCAGGTAAAGTTGTCATGAGTGATCTTCAGAATTTTGTCATCTTACAGAGTAGATTTATCAATTTCTTTATTGATAAAGATCTGTTTGATTTTGATTTAATCCCATCTTTCAAGAAATGTAAGTTTGGTGAAAATGGGATAATGTTAGGAATTCATTTCTGTTTTGTAGAAAGTCTGGTGTTTCTTCCTGCTGTTTTGTTCAGCACTTGGTCTGCCTTAGTTACATTGGCTCTTACCAAAGATATGTTTGTTATCAACCTCTTCCAAAGTTACTCTCTTGAGTTGTATCTTGTATACAACAGATCATGTTCTCTTTCATTCTTAATTAAAGGACAGGTATTCTTCTCCATTTGAAACACTCAAGGGTTCATTTTCTTCCTTAACTCTCCATACATTAGGTTTATAGTTTGCTGTCACTCCAGATTTTCTTTCCTTTGCTCCGAAGGGCTTTTTCCTCTATTAAATCTCTTTAAAGACGCCTTCAGGGTTTTGATTTTTTGCCTGATAACACTGAAAAAGTTGTCGACATTTGGACTAGATGAGATTTCCTCCTATGGAAGGGAACTTGTGGCCATCTGTTGGGAAGGAAAGAGCCCATAGGTCCAAGCTTGCTCAGATTGATGAGGCTTGTGCTGTGCAAGCAGACTGACATTAGCCATTGGCTCATTTGTAACATCTGTACCATGCAAAGGAACTGTTGACCAGGGAATCAACATCAGCTAAAATGCCAGCACTCAGAGGCAGCTCCTGTGGCCCCAGATCCCTGTTACAGAGGCCCTCAGCATAAGGAGCATCCTCCTTAAGTTAATCAGATAGTAACTGAGAAATAAGAAGGCAGAATCTAACATTTCCAGAGCAGAAAGAGGAGAATCAGGTATTAGCTCTGAGAGAACCATTGACATTTATGGTTTTGCAAACTACCCACACATCCTGCTTCTCCAGGAAAGTGTCCTTTTAGAACAGGCTGGGAGGTTATTTAAAAGGGAGCAGCACCAAATCAGAGCACGACCAACTCTCTCATACTTTGCAAAATCACTGCTGATCTCTTTTGGGGCTAAACTATTTGTCTCACTATTGCAGGAAAGTTTTCTTTGCAATCTATGGTGTTGGGCTAGTGAATCAGTTGGCTTCACACCTCATTCTCTAGTCATTCAGCAGCAGCATTTCTGTCAAGAGACAGATGTCATCATAACTGTCACTTTCCAGTTTTACCTGGTGGATGTTACACAGAGCTGTTCTTGGAGACATGATTATGTCGTTCAAGTAGCCTCAGAACAAGAATCCCCTGTGGGACTTTTATAGAATGAAACGTAATGGTGCTTTCCACAGGGCTGTTTTGCTGTTTTGCTGTTTTGCTGTTGTAATCAATTCCTGTAACTTCTGAGAATTCAGGCCCATGTTTAACAGTTAGCACAGTTTATGAAAATTTGAAATATCCAGCATGGTTCTTTACAATTATTTTCAGGAAAAAGTTTTGTTTGTGGATGCTTTGTTAGGATAGTCTAAGTAGCAACATGAGTGCCCCATAAATAGGTGGGAAGGAAGAAGAAGACCTGCCTTGAACTTTTGGGTCTCCATGAAATTTGCACTGTATCTCTTTGCTAGATGCCTCTCAGAGTTCCAGCACCCAAGTGTGGGACAAAGAGACAAAAAGCCCCCTGTTTGCATGGGAACTGGAAACATCATGGGATTTATGTTTTTAACTACATGTCTCTTTCTATAAGCCCAGCTTGTAGAGGTTTGGGTTTGTTTTGATTTCACTGCTACAAGGACTCTTAAATAACAAAAGCACAGAGGTATGAAATTTTCAAGGAAGATAAATAGCTTTGAGAGTAAAATGAGAGACATTTCTGAACTGTGGAACATTTGAGGGATATGCTCCCTGCAGAAGCTGAATGCAGTGGAATAGAAAATACATCATTTGAAATAAGAGCTAGCTTGTCCCCACAGTGGAAGAGATTTCAATAATCTTTTCAGCCTTGAAGACTTCAATTAGTTTCAGAAATCTCTCATCACTGCCGGATGGACTTTTGTCATACAGGAAAATCATGAGGGGTTTGGCAGCTGAAGGAAAAGGATGCCTTCTGTTTCTGTCAGCCTGCATGCAATGATTCATCTCGTCTGAGGGAAAGGAAAACCAAAGCAGTAGGGTTCTAGTCAGAAATTAGTCACTGTGAGACAGTGTTTGATCGGTGGCCCAGGGTTGGGATTTTTTTGTTTTGTTTTCTTACCCGAAGTCATGTGACTTACTCTCCACACTTGTTGTTCCTATTAGGGGGTGTTTCTAGCAAGACACTTGGCTTGTTATGAAGTTGATTAATTTTAATCCTTTACCTTATAGAAAAGGGAGTTTTATTGTGGATTTGAAACTCCTGCTTGGCATCAAAATTACTCTTCCTGCAGCTGATGGTATTGAAGTGGTAGTGATATTCCCATAAAATGAAATAGAGATGAGAATCACCTACAAGTTCCTCTCATAGTCTGGTCATTCATCTTTTCCCAACTTATATGATGAGTATAAATGAAATAAAAGAATGTAATATGCCAGTTGGAGAGAATGCAGGAGAAATTAATTTGCTATCGCATTATAGTCATTATAGATGGAATTTTTAGCTGGAATTTTTTTAAAAGATTTTTGCTAAAATGTGGGATTACAAGTTTCGAAGATTGACATTCATGTAACAATCAAAGGAAAAATCATATCCAACAGAAAGGCACAGGGCAGCAATGACTCACACTGTTGCAGCCAAACTGGGCAATGTCCCTAGCTCTGTACTCATGCAGTGGCCACCTTCAAGTCCTCTTCAAGGTGCTATAATTTCATATACTCACTTTCTTGGCAGCCTTTTTTATTCTAAGGTATTCTGTTGACAGTGTCAGAGATCTAGACATGATTATTCCTGCTCTTTCCAAGATCCCTGTTCATGCAGAGGCGGAGGAGAAAAAGCAGGCAAGGTCCTCTCATGCCACTATGGAAGAGCGCTGGTAGAGGCTTACATTGAGTTGTGGGTTTATTGCAGCAGATCTCCTGAGCCCTTTTCACCTCACTTGAGTGAAATATTTTCCAAATAACACTTTTTGCTGTGACATCGTTTTGAGACATGAATATTTACATTGAGAGCATTTTATCAGAGCTCTGCTGTTCATAGAGATGTGTTTCTTATTGCTCATTCGTCTCATGCTATGAGAAGATGGACATTTCAAATGATCTGGAAACACTTTTTGCACACCAAGGTGTGCTTTCTCAAGTTATGCTTACTCAAATCATTAAGGTTGGAAACAATTTCCAAAATCATCAAGTCCAACCTTCAACCTAATACCATCATGCCCACTAAACCATATTGCAAAGTGCCATATCTGCAAATTTGTTTTGGGTGCTTCCATTTTTGGGACCACTTCCCCAAAAACCTGTTCTGATGTTTAACCAATCTTTCAGTGAAGAAGCTTTTCCTAGTATCCAAACTGAACCTTACCTGGCCATTTCTTCTCATCCTGTCACTTGTTGGGAGAAGAGTTTGACTCTCACATTGCCACCACGTTCTTTCAGGTAGTTGTAGAGAGTGAAAATCTCCTCTGAGTCTCCTTTTCTGCAGACAAAACACTAACTGGAGAGAATTGTGCCTGACCTCTAATTGGACTGTAACCCTAAAGAGGAGTCAGTTGTGCTTTCCACTTAAAATGCTCTTTTTTCCAGCCTAAACCGCATACCATCATGATGTCTAGAGGAGGAAAGAAGGATCTTTGTTCTTTGTGGGACACAGGAAATAAGAAGAAGACAAAGTGAGGAACAAGCATTTCAAGAGTCATACCATGCAAAAGCAATGCCCAACGACACAACCAAGACAGTCACGTGCACAGAAGTTTCAAAACATTTTATAGACAAAATTCAGTTTTTTAAAATTTCTATGAACCACAGTGGCTCACTGCAGTAACGTCCTGAATGGTGTTTCACCTTTGGTTGGATTTAGACATACAAATGTCAAACCTGATTTTCTTTAATTGTGTAGCAATGGAAGAAAGTTCACTCAGGAGACACAATAAAGAATAACTCTGAGATATGTGGCACAGGCGAGGGTTATAATGGAAATCAATTGCGTAACATGTTAAATAATATTACCTTAATCCTTCAGCTTTGGGCAGTGGCACTGAATTTCTATTTTATGGCAGGTTTTACAAACTAAAATATTTTAGGGCTTGGAAACTGCTCGACTTTAGTAGTTCAGCTCAGGAAATGTGCTTCCCTGCTATCAAGTGCAGCAGTCTGTACTCTGCATTATTAGCCATGGCATGGTGCGTGCAGACAGTTCTTGTTTGCTACCTCTGCTGAACCTTTCACATCAGCTCATTTATCTTTCAGGTGTTATAATAATTGACCCTCAATCAGTATTCCATTATCCTAAACAGGCAATTATCCACATTGTCACTTTTGCATTTGCTCTTTTGACCCAGGGGTCAGGGAGGCCTAGTGTAACTGAATCCAACAAAATTATTCCCTTACCTGTCATATAAATAGTCATCCTAGCAAAATGAGACCCATGGGGGCTTTTGCTGAGGTGTTGAGAAGGCCAGTCTAACTCGTTCCTTTATTCTGCTCTTTAAGGAATGCAGTACTGTTTTGGCACTCTATCAAAATAAAACAAAGTTCCATTTTTTAGCCTTCTTTTTTTTCCCCCCTTTTTTTTAAGTGAGCACCCCTGCACTTACAAATGCTTCTTTGTGGCCTACTTTATTGAAATTTCCATTCAGCTCTTCCATCTGTTAGCTGTGTTTACCACTATTCCTGGGGAAAGAATTCTGCATTTCACCTTCATTTGGGGGTGTAAGGTCATAAAACTGTCTGGATTATTTCAGCCATATTTATACTTAAGTTAATATTCCTTCTTTAACAGGTTTAAAGCTTTTAATTCCCCAGTTCATTATTCATGGTGAGTGAACTAAAGTGAACGAAGTTTTTGTATTATAAAGAGGAAAGCTTTTGGTATTCCAAGAGTGTTCTATAAATGTGGATTGTAACCCTCTTCACCCCAGCTCCCCAATTCCTATTAGGCTCATGTTTCATGCCCTCCCTCTCTCCGCTTCTTACAGCCAGCAAATGCCATGTTTTATTTAACTAGCTCCTGTGAATAGTTTGTGTGGATATGCACTAGGGTTGTGTTTACAAATGTGGTGGTTGTGCACATCTGGCAGAAACTGGCAGAGCAGCAGGGCCCACTGCCACCAAATGCACAGGAGCAAATTGTGGAGCAATTTGCATGGACTTGAAGTGTTAGTGTCAGGCCATCATGGAGCCCTTGGTAGACAGCTGTATCCCAAGAAAAGGGGATTATTCCTGTTACACTGGGGGGAAGCTACATCTGAGAATGGTGCAGGGGTTTTTCTGAGGTTGCAGGTGGCAAAGGTGGGAAGCAAACCTTGCCTTTCCTGACAGTGTTCGAACTGCAGCAGCACATGGTGCAACGCTCAAGCCACGTGTGCCGTGGCTCCCTCCTAGCTACTGTGTTTAGATATCCATATTCTGAAATCCAAGGTACTCAAAGTAGAGAGGGTGAGGAGAGAAAAGAGCCTTACTCTGAAAGAAGACCTATATGTGTTTGCATCTAGCTGCAGGGTCCCAGCCTAGCTCCGTCCCATCTGTTCTGTTTTGCTGGAAGGAGATAGTCAGCACCTTGAAACACTGTCCTGGCTCCTCTCCAGCAAGAATCTGGGAGTTGAAGTGAGAACACAAATGCAATTTATTTTTCTTTGTTGAAATGTTCATATTTTCCCAGTGGCAACACGACTCAATAGTTGAAATAATGTTATTGAGAGAAAAGAGCAGAATCCCAGTGTGAATACTCTGCACACAGGCCCTTTAAGCTTAAGCCAGCAAATGTCTGGACAATATGTAACTTACTCATTCTTTTTTAGGAAAAAGAAAAAGAAACTACCTACAAGAAACCTCAGGTTACTTTGGGCCTTTCTCTTCCTACTTATTTATGAAAACAATTGTTCATGCATCTATTATTGTATTGCTTTGTAGCAACCCATGTTTCCCACTCAAGAGGTTATGCTTGTACTTTCTTTGTCATCTTTATAACATCCTATCCTGATACCTTTGGTGGAGGCAGTGCTTGGTTTTCCATTAGGTGCAAAAGTCTGGTCCATGAATAAGAGGACAGGATTGGCCTACCCTCTACAGTATGTCCAGACCAAAAGAAGGTGTAAGTGGCTGAGATGTTATATGTTATGGGAAAAATAATTGTGTCCCTATTGTTCAGAGAAAAAAAAAAGAAAGAAAAAAAAAGAAAGAAAAAAGAAAATATTTCTCAGGTCCCAAGACAACTGTAAAAGTCTCCATCATACCTGCTACATATCAAACTCCATATTTGTCCTAAGAAACACTTATCTTGAATTTTGCCCACTCTTCAATTTTCAGGCAACTGGGAGCAGCTTAAAACCATAAAACATATTTTGACAAAGAAGACTCCTTAAAAAAAAAAAGCCAACTTGACAAAAGTTATGACCAAGAGAGTATTTCAGAGGCAAAACTGTTTCAAGGTGAAATGCAATCCAAATTATTAGAAGGCTTAGCTAAAAACCCCTAAGTAATTAGGAAAGAGGCATCTTGTCTCAAAAGGTGTAATTTCTTGGTTTTCTTCCTGTGATGGTTTCAGCTGGGGTAGCTTGGTTGCTGGCTGGGGTTAAATAACACTTCTAAACATCAGAATGACTGCTGGTTTTTGGGAAAGAGCAAGCTGCAGTTTATTGTGGTACTTGACATCTGTACTACAGTTTGTGGAGTCCCAAGCAAGAGAGCCACCATGAGGGGGAAAAATTGTCCCCTACTTTTAATCCCCATCTGCTCTCACTCTCACAAGTTGAAAGGAAATTGAGGTGTCCCTTGAGTGGCTGGTTTTACACCGGAAATTGTATTTCTTTGAAATTTGCCTGATGCAGGGATGTCCTTGCAGTGACAGCTGACACACAGGTCTCTGTGTCATTTCTGGGAACGTTGATGCCTGAAGGCAGCAAGCAAACCCTGAAGATTCTCCTGCTCATCAGCCAGGCAGCTTAGCTCCATTCCCAGCATTTTTCATATTAAGGGATACTAGCCTTTACCCTGGCTTTCCTGTTTATTAAATGTTGGGATAGCAAAATCTTCCAGAAGTATCCTCAACACAGTTAAAGATTCAGTTGTTCATTAGCTGTCTCCTTCTGCATGAGAGGATAGGGTCTCCTCTCCTCCTGCAAGTATTCTGAATGGCATCAGTCAAAGGGCAGATAATCCTGGGCTGGATCTCTAATACCTTGCACAGAACTTTCTCTTTAGGAAGAAAAAAAGAAATTAAACTAATTTTGTATCTACACCAGTGAACATTAGAGTAATTTTTCCTTTCATTCTAAAGCAAATTCTGTTAGGATTAATACAGACTTTTCTGTGACTATGTTGCTTTGGGAACAGGCTGGTGTATGAGCCCTGAAGTTTCACTGTGGGCTAAGGCCTGATCTTTTGACTGACTTGAAGAGTCATCTTCTGTTTCTTTCTCTCATTTTTACCATAAAAAAAAGAAAAAAAACAAAACAAAACAAAAAAAACCAAAACAAAACGAAAAAACCCCACCAAATATTGCTTTCTCTTGAGCCATTTCAAGATATGCTGGGGAAAAAAATTGCAGAAGTTGAGGGCATTTTATATTGCTTATTGCAGCTAGACATGTATATGAACTTGAATTGAGAGAGGTGTGATACCAGAAATCTTGTCTGGAGGAACTGAAACTGTCCCCAGTGGTTTGATATCAAATTTGACAAGTGCATAAAAATTGCAATAGCTCTCCACAATCCTTACAGCACTCTAAGTCAAGTACTTTACCTATCATGATGTCTTTCACTCTGGGCTTTAAAAAAATTACACATATGCTACCAAGATGTGATCTCTTCTTGTGCAGAAATATGCTGAGTTAGTGAAGTTATGCTCTGCATATGCTAGCATAATGGGGGGGAAGAGTCAGGCTTAGCTTTTTGAAGTTTTTCCTATCTGCATTTTATATGTGAAAAGCCACCTTCATTCACACAATTGTGTAATGGTAACAAAACCCCTATATATTGCACCTCATGTATAGTAGACAGATTTTGCAACTTCACAGACACTCTTATGGGAAGGACTCTCAAATGCTCACTGTCCACTTTAATAGCAGAGAGAGAGATTTTTGTAGTAGTTCATCTTACAAAATGTGGAACCTGTCAGCAGCCGTGATGTCATGGCCTGCCTAAGTTATGGGACCTTTCTCCCACCCTTCCACTCTCCTGCTCTGACTTGGTCTTTTCTGTGCTGGGCACCCACTTGCTGTGTATGAGTACTGTAGGAGTATGGAAGAATAGCCAGAGAATGTGTGCTGAAGCAAAGAGGCAGGGCAAGGAATGCAGGCTCCACTCAGTAATAGACAAATAGCAAATGCAGAAGTTAAGTGAGATAAAGCCGTGTATTCTCTTGTTATAAATGCAGGGTAGCATGCATATAATAAAATTTAAAATTGAAAATAACCAAACCAACACAATACACTAAAACCCTATGTGCACACACACGTGCACACAAGCTCTTCCTTTGGAGAGAGGATGAGAGAGAGAATGGAGAAACCACAAATGAGGGAGGTTAGTCATGTTGCTTAATGAACTGCTGGAAGCTTTTCAGATACTGTGGTGATGAGGGAAATGTGCATAGAGCAGTATAATGTTCCTCGTCTGATATTATCTAGGAGTTCAAAAGAAGCAGCAGCAGCAACACAATAAAACAGCTCTCTGGTATGTTATTAAAAGGTATCTTGAGCTTTCCTGCTTGACAGATATTTCTTGTTTTAAGTTACACTTCTACTTCCAATATTTAGACCCAAGACAACAAAGTAATAATTGAGCTACTGACTGGCTAACACAATGCATTTATGCAAACCGGTTATTTTACAGTAGAAACAGCTTGCTAATGTTATACCTCTGGTAATTAAAGTCCTCAAAAATTGCAGTATTCGGTATTTGTGTGCTCTCTATGTTTCAAATTTTTACTGTAATTTCCCACCAATTTGTTCAAAGAATAATCAGTCATTTCATATTGCAAAGGCACAACAGGAATGAAATCTGTGTTACTAATTTTAGATGCTAAGAAAGAAAATTACAATATTTACTCTTGTTCCTGACGCAGTGTAACGAAAGTTTGTGTTTTGCATCATGCTGACTAAAAGTAATGGGAACAGTCCATGTCATCTCAGAAGTCGTTGTTGTAGTTTGCTGCTTTCTACTGTCTTTTGTTGGTTAGATTGTCCGTAAGCATGATTGTCCGTAAGCGACATCAGCCTTCTGAAATAGGGATGAAGCCTCATTTATATTTATATATAAATTTAGTATCTCTCTGCAGAGTGGCTTGTTATGTAAAGAGAAGTATGAAATTCTGGTCAGACTTCTCCTTGCAGAGGACAAATGCTCCATGATGGCTCATAGCAGGATATCAATATTGGAGACATGGTCTTCTTCGAGCCCACGCAAAGTGGCACTGGAAAATCATGGCATGAAATCCTTTTTTCTCTAAAACCACCCTGAAATTTTGGAAAAGTTTTGGTACCCAGGCTTTGCTATTGCAACAGCTTAGTGTTTTACATTGATACATGTAATTGAAGATACATATGAATCACATTTCCTGTTATGAAAAAAACTTGGAAACTTGATGAGCTGTGAGCTGAATTTTGAGGCATGGCTGTAGTATTACACAAAGCTATCAACAGAGAGTGAAATATATGTGATGCAGTCAGAAGTGTGAGGAGGATGGGGACAAGTGTGGCTGCAGGAGTGGTTGGCACAGTAGGGAGCTACATGCAGTAGGTCCTGTGTACTCTGATGCCTGAGGTATCCAATTCAGAGTTGGCTCATATACTTCAGAGCCCCTTGGTGCCTTGTGACTAAAGTCAGTACGCTTTTTGAAAAGTTTACTCTCTTATTTTGATGAGTGCATTAGTGAATTTATGTGAGATCATCAGCTATTTTATGGATTAAGTTTGAGAGTAACTCAAGAGGCAAGAATATCTGTTTCTACAATCTGTTTTTATTTGTGATTCATCTCTGACTTTCTACTCTCACACTCTCCATGCTAGCTTGCCAGTTATTGAACTCAGGTGCTACTTGACCAGGATCTGATACCTCTTTATTCATTAAAAGTACGGTGGGGTCTCTGATGACTTCCCTCAGTCAGGCACTGAGGTTTAGGTCTTCCAGAACACTGCTTCTCCAATGACACACAGCTTCGAGGCTGATGCTCTGCAGGAGCCCTCACTCAAATAGTGGGATGGCAGGAGTCTGGCAGAGGTTCCTATGCCAAATAAATTGTTTCTGTTATCACTAAGCTCTTTATTTGTATTTTCTTGTCTTTCCTGCACCTTGAATTTAACAGTTACCTGTGTGAATTTTATTGTATCTGTTACATGATGTTAGCTTATTTTTTTTACTGTAACCCACCTCTGGCTACTTTTACTGGAGAAAAAGAATTGTGTGTGATCTTTTTACCTCTCCATTCTCCTGTTCAGAAATATATCCCAATTTAAACATTAGCAAAATCAAACATTAACGTGGGAGTTAATGTTTTAAAATAATGATCTCCTGCCGGAAGCTTGTTGGTCCTGACATGCTGCCAACTACAAAATCTAAATGAAGTTAGAACCAGAAGAAAATAAACTTACTCTATTTTCATTCTCTACTAACATCTTTTGTGCTATCTGAAAACTTGATCACTATATTTTATGGTACTAAGTTCTTTCAGTAATGGATTGCAGGTGCCACATTTCTGCTAAACAATATTTAGGCTGCTTAGTTTTATTGTTTGATTTAATTTCTTGAGTGAGTGATTTCACCAGGTCATCAAAGTTTCTAATTCTCGATCTTGCAAACAACAGTGAAGGGAATTGAGACCACTGAATATGAACTTTGGAGAGCTGGTAGGTATTAGAAATATGTGTAAAAGAAAAGTTAACAGCAAACTATATAAAATATATGCACATGTCCACAAAGACATTGTCCAGAAATGTCATAACAAGTGATTGCAATGATAACTTTTACAGCTTAAAGAGACACTTTTTATTTCTGTAATAGCATGTAGAGTGTAGGTTCTGTTGTCATCATATAGAATATAATATTCAAAAGTGAATTAGAGGGCTTGTGGTAAAACAAGCCTGGGAATTAGCAGCAGATTATTCTAGGGCATGCAGTATCCCAGAGTCTGACCACCACATAGACATGAATGATGACCCTGAGCATGATTTTTAAAACTGAGTGGGTGATATTTGGCCTCTGGAGCAGAACTTGGACAGCCTATAGCGTGTGGTGGTATACATAGCACAGCAGTGGGTTGTACTATTCTGGAGAACACTTTGTAATGATGTAAGAGGCAATAAGCAGGATTATGAATGCAACAGGGAGACATAACTGTGAATTTTAATTTCGGGTTTACTTGGCCTTTGGCACATGATTTCATTTCCCATAGACAATCTAAACTCACTGTAAAGACTACCATGGGACCTGGATGCATTCACTAATGTAGGGTGCGGCAATTTCCTGTCTGTCTGATTTCAAATTATGATTAGTATCTAGTTCTCTTATGGAGGTTACTTCACTGATCGTTATTTAGAAAGTATCTTTAAAAGACTTTTTTAAAGGTACTTAATGCAGTATGTGCTTAGAAAAGTTACCACCAAACCTTTTAAAATAGATTCATGCATCCATCAAGACATTGTCCTGAAATGCCACAAGTAATTGCCTAAGAAGCATAAAATTATTTTATCTATAATATATAGCCTTTCTATATCCTCTTCTAGAATTAATTCACGAGAAAAAGTGTTTGATTTTTTGTACTTTGACTTGCTATTTATGAGGCTTGATATAAGTGTGAGATTTTTTACAACAAAGTTGGATAATATTAAATAAATCAAAAGCATTTACTGTCTTCCTTACGGGTGATGACATATGGTTTACATAGCTAATGCATACAGAATATGAAAAATATAAAGTATTATTTCATATTCAAATGATAATCTGAATAATCTTTCTTTCTAGTTTCTATTCAGTACTTCCTCTTTCAAAATGCTGTACTTCACAGGCCTTAGTTCAGGGAAGAACTTCAGTCTGGGCATAAATCTAATTAAAGTCAACAGATTTAATCCCCTTAAAGCAACAAGCATGTATTCAAGTCTTTTGCTTAATTGTGGTGGAGTAAAGGTATGTTTGAAATTAAGCACAAGCACGGGTATTTTGATGAACTGGAGATTTATCTTGGAGCATCAAACCTACTATGGAAAATTCATAAAGTAAGCATTGCCTCCTAATTACTATGCTCAATTTAGCAAGTGCTGTAATCATAGGAACAAATTTACATAGTATTTACCAAGAGACAAGAACCTCTGTGTGCCTCTAATGGTGTGGAGCTGCAAACTGAACACACACAGACAACATCTAAAGAAAAATACTTATGAAAAAATTCTACTTGTGAAGTTATTATAGAAAGATGATGGCTTAATGCTTTTTATAGGACACTAATAAGCTTACGGTTCCAAATAGCTATGGATACTTTCTCTTCACATTCTTGATGTATGGAAAAATGCTGTATAGTATCTAGTTGTAAAATTTTTCTAAGGTATTTTGCTAGATACCACAATATGATATAAAATAAAAGGCCTGCCAGCTTTCTTTTACCCCAAAGACAGGGTACACTCTCCAGTGTACCTCTAACTGCCTGCCCAATAGCCCACAGCAATCTGGCTGGATTAGCAAGTGTTTGTGCTGCAGTGCATCCTTCCTCTTCCTCAGTGGCATTCCCAGGCCTGAATCGTGATTGAAGGTGTGCTTAGAAAGGAGTATGTTGGGATTGCACAAGCAAAGAATGGCTTCCTTTTGAGACCCAGATATATGGATTTTTTTGCTTCAATTAAGAGATGAAATGTCTTGGCACATGTACAAAGAATTTGTGTTCCAGTTGAGCAGCAATGCCTGCTGGTGAGATCAGGGCTGATCCAGGTGCTTATTTAGCTCTTTGGCAGATATTTGTTCTTCCCTGGTGGTTGCAGGATGCTACAGACTCCCACTGTCCAGCCTCTACAGACAGAGCCATGGGTGCAACCTCTAGGGGTGTTGACACTGAGAGTTTTCTGGGCTGAGTTGGGGAGGACAAGTAAGTAATCTCTCCCAACTAATTTTGTTGCAGAGCACTAGGAAATGAAAGCCAGTTTGAATTGCCAACATTTTCTTATTTGCATTTTCTCATCTGCTTGATCAAAATAACCTCTATATGTCAATCCACTTAAAACAGGAGGGTAGAGGGTGCCCCCTTAGTGTCATATTTACACCATTGATGCATAAAGCTGCCTAGAATTCGGGGTGAGCAAGCAGATGCTATCAGCAGAGCTGGGCATGCACTGCAGTGATAAGACAGGAGATGTTTCCTGGCTTAACCCTTGCAGGAAGCAATGTGCAGTTGTTGTGGCCCTCCAGACCAGTCATGGTCTGCCCTCAGCCTCTCCCAGCCCTCTTTGTCTCCTTTTGGGGACACTGATGCTGAAGTATCCAGCTGACTGGAAAGAACAAAGGATTTCCAGCATCTCATGCACTTCCCTTGGTAGGATAAGTGGTGGGGAAATTCACACAAAATTTCATGCTACTGGTCAAGTGTGTTGAGCAAGATATGTTCAGCCTGTTCATTTGTAATTATTATGTGTTAGTTGTTATACAAAGCCAGCATCATTTAGAAAAAAACAAATTTAAAAAACTCAGAGACTGTGTTCCTACACAATCTTTCTCCAAAGCTGGCAAGTCTGAACTTCGTTTTTTGAAGATGTAGTTCTGTAAACAAGCCGTTTGTTTTATAACACATGGTTGTGTGTCTGGTATCATACAAACTGCAGTCTCTGCCTGAAGTTTCCCATACATTCTGATCCTTTGTAATAGCTCCTTCCTGTGTGCATTCCCTGGTTACATTCAGGCTTGGCCATTTCCTTAGTGATCCAACAGGGTATCTCTCCCTTTGTCAACTCCTATTTTGGCCAGACTTGCAGTAATTTAATATTTTTGGTACTGCTGTTCCTTTGCCAAATTTTGATGGAAATAAGGCAGTAGGAATTCAGGAGTTATTGGGCACACAATCAAGTGCATATGAAGTGCACAAGCCTTGTTTCATTAGTAAACAAGACAAAAAATTGTGTCTCTCTGTTTTGCACTAAATATGTAAGAAGAGGGGAAAAATTTTCTGTTGTGAACCTGGTTGGCTGAACAGTAGAGGGGACTGGGGGAAAATGCAATTTGAAGTATTTATCCTCCTTCTTTCAAAACTGGAGTCCTTATGAATGATGTCATTGGAAAGCTTTAAATGTGATCTTGATGATAAAAAACCACATTACTTTTACCAGATGATAAAAATTTGAGTTTTCATAACAATATACACTCTTAAGTGTGACCTGTCAACTGGCTGAGTTTTAGTGGCTACTATTTTGATTTCTGTGTCAGTACTATTGGGATGATGTTAAACTGGACACATTAGCCTATGCTAATTTACTAATCAACTATAGGAGCTTCTCAAAGCATAGATTCAGTTGTTGAGCTTTACATTTTTGTAGGTAACATTTAGCAATAAAATTCTTGACTTATACACCTGATAGACAGAGGCATCCCTTCGAATCTAGTGTCTGTAATGTATGGACACAATCTTATCATTATTGTTATTATTATAACTATTCCTACTCCTACCACTATTACCCCTACTACTATCAGGAATTTTCTGATCAGTTTGTGTTTCATTTAGTGATTAAATCATTCATTCTGTGGTTTTATTAAGACTTTTGCACAGTTACTTATTACATAAGTAATTCTTTGTCAGTGATGGAAATAATGATCTCGGCTCTGCTTTTTGATACAGTAGTGCAAATCTTGAATAATTTAATTGTCAATGTAACAGTGCCAAGGAAACAGCAAATTTAGGTCCAATGTGTCTTTGCTATTGTCCTTAAGAATTAGTTTACTCTCTTCTAAGTACTTCCATTCATAAATGATGTGTCATTTTAGCAACCATAATTGCTTTCTGAAACAATGTTTTTGTTGTTTTTCTAAGGATTTCCCAAAGTTGGAGGAGTGTTTTGATTTTGTTTCAGAAAATGAAACACAGTTTTAAACCTGGGTCAGATGCCAGAAAACATTCTCCTCTCCTCCCCCTTCCTTTTCATCTGCCTTTTTCTCTGAGCCCCATATAAACTCCTTCCTTTAACTGCAGAGCCTAAACTACTTCATTAATGGTCTGAGCTTGATGAAGCTGCTTGATTCTCCTGGATTTTGGGCTGGGGGGGCAAAAAAAGAAAACCCAAACAACAAAAATAAAAGAGAAAAACAAAACGGAACAAGGACAGGCACTTAAGGCAGATTTGCATGTTGCCTTGTGTAGCTGATCCAAGATAGCAGATTCACTGTGTGCACTTAACCCATCACAAGCATAAGTGCTTTCGCTTAATGCTCTTCATACCCAGTCACAAGATGACACATTTACTTCGGCTTCACAACAGGGAAAACAAAAAGAAACCTTAACTGACCAGCAGTCATGTTTCAGTGTCGTGTGTCATCTCTGTGTGGTGTTGGTACTGGAACACGGCTGTATTTCCCTTTCACGTATGTGCATGAGTCCCCTTTGATGCATAAGGTTAAATCCGTGTAATAAAATATTCAGGATCAGGATGTCAACTGTGTTCTCGTTTCCCTGACATTCTCACACTTTTAATCTTACCAAAAAAAGAAAAAGTTCCCTCACCGTATTTATTTATTTTGCTTTCTGTTCTGGGAAATAAGTTGTTCCTGAACTTCATTGCAATAACTGGCTAGAAATGTTCAAAGGTACCTTTAAATCTAGAATTAGAAAAGTCAGCACTTTCCTTTCGTGTGAAATTTTTTCCTACACATGAGACGTAAGTTTGTTTCACGTCTCTCAGGTTTAAATCTTTTTTAGAAGCAAAAACATTTTTTAGAAGTTTGAATTCAGAGAGCAGTAACATTAATATGTCAAGAGATAAATTGTTCAATAAAGTAGAAATGCTACATAAATCATTCCTTAAGCAAAGTTATGCTTTGCTTGCTCAATACAGCAATTATATAGTTTTGATTTTGTATGGACAATTGGAAACTTTAACTTTGTGACTTCTTTATCCAGTCTAATAACAAGTTGACTCTTGAGGTTTCTGAAAGTTCTCTCTTGCTCTTCCATATGTGTAATTTAGAGGTAGAAGATGTCAAAGATAAAGAGAGAGAGAGGGGAGGGAGAGCGAGAAGGGCTTAAAGGCTTCTTCCAGCGGTAGGTACTAGAGTCCATCAGCAGTGCTACTCCTGCTGAGCTGGCAGCTGCTTCCCTAAGTTCAGAGAGGTCACCATGGCTTCTTTCCTGTTTCTCCTCCAGGCATTGAATTGCTGGGGGAGTTGGAAAAAAAGGCATCTTCCTTTCTTGCCCTGCAACATAAAGACAAAATCCTTCCTCCCTAAGTGTGTGCTGGTGAGGCATATAAAAGTTCAGATGTGATGAAAATTATTTGGGTTACTGTGATACTTTTACCCAGAAATATCTGAAAGATGTTACAGACTAATTGACATAGCAGGATATACATGTGACATTTGAGGATATGCCCTCCTGTGCATGATGAATTTGAAAATGCAAGGAGTTTCTTCTTTCTCAGGAAATAAAACTCATTATTTGGTAAATAATTTAAAATACTGTTGATGATGATTTAGGACAATTCACATTAATGTATCCAGTTAAAATTCAAGAAGGAGAAAATACATTTTTAGGGAAACAGAACACAAACTGAGCCCTCTGTAGATAAAGAAGAAAAGTAAGAAAAGTCAAAGTTTCTAGTAAGAACTCCAAGAGACTATCACTCACCATGCATGTTGCTCCTCATAATGCAGTATGCTGATGGGTCTGGTCCAGGAAAATCAGCCTGGATGAAATAGTACAGCTAATCAATTCAGTTGCATTAAACCCCTATGTGGGCTTGTCCACAGCACCAGAGAGTTTTGAATTTAGGTAGATGAAAAGGGGAATTCTAATTGTGACAAAGGATGTGTTACATGCATGTATAAGTAGATTTGTTGAGATCACACCTTTAGTCTCTTTGGGTTAATTTTCATATTTGCACCTTCCCAGGAAGCCCTACAATAAAGACAAAAGCCTATAGCTATAAAGTCTCCTTCCTTGTGGTTCTGATTCAAATATTTGAAGTTGGGTTGATTACTTTTTTGGACACAAATATGAATTTTTATCCTTTGTTTTGGCATTTAAAAGGGGTTGGAATCTTATTTAGCACTCTTTCTCTGCCAGCTAATCATATATTTCACATGCTTATTTTTCCCTAATTATTCTCTTACCAGACTGTAGCAACTTTGAACTGTTTATATATAAAGTCTGGTGTTTGAAAGAGAGTAAGTTCTATTTAAAATTTCCCTCTGTTTTTTAAGTACATAAACTCACATGCAGGGCCAAATATGCCTTTCCAGTATATAATAATAGGGATCTAATTGCACCAGTCTCCCAAGGGGCACAAAAGTAGAAAAGCAGAGCCTGCGTGGAAAACACCCTTTCTTTTTTGCCTTTGGCCGTGACAGGCTCCTACATAGGGAATGAAATTCCATCCTCACAGAAGTCTATAGCAAAGATTTGACTGACTCCAAGGGGGCTGGATTTGGGCCCACATGCCTGATTTCAGGGTGTGATTTTGGTGATGAAGCTGGCTTTAAGGAGTGGGTAAAAATATTCACTGTGGAAGGAAGTTACTGTAATGCTTTTTCTCCAGTCTCTCTCCCATGCTGGAATAACTTTCTCCTTTGGCATATCATTTCATCCTTCTGAGGAAGACTAGGAAAAGCACTTATTAAACACTCGGTTCTTCTGGAAAAGCTCAGTGGGAAAATATGTTTTTTAACTGCTCGTGTACAAGCTCGGTGGCACCCGTGGCAAAGCAGCAGTCCCTCTGTGAAAAAGAGACAATTGTGACCAGAGCAAGAACCCTGGTTTAGCCTGCTGGTGCCCCAAGACCTGCCAACTGGAAATCATGTTTCCCAGCAGATCACTGCCCTCAGAGTATAGCTAAGGGGCCATGCTAATATTTCCTTCCTGAAGGGAGAGAGCACATTGGGTTGTCCTTAATGTGAACTGCATGAACTTTTGTACCTTTTCCTTTTCTTCTTGTCTTCTCAGAAGGAGGAGGATTTGTCCCAATATAGCCAAAGCATGCTGTTATGCAGGACTGGCTTATAAACAGCATTTAATAAAGATTTCCCTTTCTAATCTCATGTTTTCAATAATAATGTTATTTTCATTCATATTTTACTGAGTTAGGTGGTCTCACTTTATTACTACCAATATATTTAACAGTACTTTTAAGTGTGAATTCCTGGGTCTCACCAGCTCAATT
Source organism: Sturnus vulgaris (assembly GCF_052056855.1). Taxonomy (NCBI): domain Eukaryota; kingdom Metazoa; phylum Chordata; class Aves; order Passeriformes; family Sturnidae; genus Sturnus; species Sturnus vulgaris. The sequence continues at coordinate 74,315,803 of NC_142243.1, read as the reverse complement.
TTTCCAATAGATGAACCTCAGGCAATGAGGTTTTTGGGTACATTTTTGTTTTATCTCCTGTTTCCCTAGTGTCAGCTGCAACAACTGCAGCTCAAGTTAAAAAAAAAATCTGATTTGCTCCCCATCCTGTTTGTATACAGACAATCAAATCCTTGTTTTGGAGCTATTGCTCCACTGCTGGAAGATGAGGTGGGATATTGCTGGGTGTGCTGATCTACGTTTGTGACTTAGTTACCCTGCCCTTGAGTTGCATGGGAAACATTACTGCAGAACAGGGTGCAGATGTTGCCATTCCCTCTCCTCCGACTTGTCCTTTTTTTCCATCACCCATTGAAGGAACCTAAATAAAACCCTGTGTACACAAGTCATTAAAAATGCAAGTTTTGGACTTGGTTATGTTTGCTAAGCCTACACACGTATGCATTATAGTAGTGTTGCGTGTTAAAACATTCATGTTTCTTGATTAAAAAGCTCATCTAAAGAATGAAGTATATCAGTGCACTTTTTTTTTTACCATTCACTCAGTACCCTACGTAGTCACACACAACCAGGCAAAACAGTAACTAATCAGACCTTTTAGAGCTGCCTAACCCACTTTTTGTCTTCATTATGAAACTAAGATTTGGTCAACTGAGGTCAAGTTGTGCACTTAACACAGCTTCCATTATAGTCAGTGAACTCTGTAACAGAGAGTAAAGTCAAAATATAAACAGAGAACATTTCTGCAGCAGCTCTGGGCTGGGATTAACTTGGATCACCTAGTCTTCTGCTTTTAATGAAATTCTCTCCCTTGTATTTTCTTGTTTGGAAGAGAGTCCAAAGTTATCTCATGCTAATTTAGTTAGGCAGTGCCCTCCAGGGATGTCACAGGCCTCCATGACCTCTCCAGAGAGACTCAGCAAAGGGATGAGGAGAATTAAACATTCCTGAGAAATTGCAAAGCAGGAGCCCCCAGAGATTTCACATAGAAATGAGCTCCAGACTAGCTGCCAGAGACCCAAGTCACCTTTTCAGCACTTCCTTGACATGTCTCTGCCAGTCCCATCTGGCTTGATTCAGGGGGTCAGCATGGGGACCGAGAGGTGGCAGCTAGAGAGGGCAGGATTCGAGGGAGGTCTAAATACAGTAGTCTCAGGCTTTAGATACTCCTCCAAGATGTGCAGCAAGATGGTTTTATTTCCTTTCCTTCCCACATGGTCTGATGCTTTGGTATTTTCTTTGTGCTGAAAAGGGGAAGAATACTAAGTGAGGAGATTTAATAATAAGTTTAGTTACTATTTCACTATATGATGCAACAGTTTGTTTCATACCTGGTTTTCAAACCACCTCTTGGGTCAAATGTAGAAAAGACTGTGGCATCAGAGAGCTGCTTACAGTGGCATGAACTATATACCCTACTTTCCTCTCTTTTATGTTGGTAGGCTGTAGAAGTTAATGAAATTGATTTCACATGAAGCAGCATTAGGCATGGTTTGCAGGACAGAGTATTTCTCTGGGAAAACATTCAAAGAGTTAATTTACAAGTTTCCTTCAATTATTTTACAAAAAGGGAAAAAATAAATTTTCTGAAGTTTATTCAAGAGAGGAAAAGACGCCACTGTAGTTTGGCTATTAGTATCTTGATCACCTGAGTAGTTATCTCACTTATTTCTTGCATCATAACAAAAATGTGCACTATCTCAAGAAATGTCTACTTTGTTGAATTTTGCAGAATGATTTCTGTGTGATCTCATCCTTACATTTCCTTACTCCTTTTATTTGTTTTTAATTAGTCCATATCTAGTCAGTATTCAGGTAGAATGTTTGAATTCCCACCTGTCACTATAAAAGTGCAAAGTCAAATCTAATTATATAGCAAATAATGCACTTCATCAGGAAACGTCTGTGCTACCCTTAACTTTCTTACAGCACTCTAGTTGCATAAATATTATTACTCCAGCTTCATAGACAGCAGAATTTGGGCTGTAAGATTAAATGCTTTAGTGAATGCCCCAAAGAGAGTCATTAACACTTCTGAGATTGGGACACTGCTCATCATTTAGTTGGACTAAACTGAAACCAATAAGCAGGCTGGACCTAAAGCTGGATTCTTGTAATTAGAATATGGTTTATGGTATAGCTACTACAAAAAATATACAGAACAGAGAATTGTGTTCACATGAAATCTGTTTCAGCAGTTGAGTTATAAATCTCTGAGAAGAATAAAAAAAATTGAATGAGACTTGCATATGGAAACCAGCATATAAGGGATGATGGTGTCATTGTGGTGATAAATCCATTGCATTCTGCAATGACTCATGCCTGTGCCACTGTTATTTGCCTGAGAACAGACCTCTGGCCCTTGCCAAGTAATGCGTGTGGGAACGTTGTTGCCGGTGTCTGACCTGCGGGAGTTATTCCAGCCGCAATGGCAGGATACCTCGTGTGTGTGGAGTCTCCTTCGTGTCCACTGAGGAGGGAGGGCCTTTAATTTGTCTGGATGTGATATGAGCAATGACTTCTGACATGCATGTAGCAGAGATTTATTGCAAGCAAAAGTTGAAGTGTGATAATGCTACTGGGGTATTCTGTAATAATATGGTAAAACACTTGTCATCACTTCATCTCAGGCAGTGAAAGTCAATTGTATATGCTACACAGAGACAGATAAAAAACATAAGTATACTTAAAACTTCATATGGTTTGCATTTTTCGTAACAGCTCTCCTGACTCTAATATAAGACAGGTTTTAATTTTGTTTTGGGTAAGTGGATGTGCTTACAGTCTCACACCCACAATTCCATGGCTTTAAATAGAATCGCTCCCAGGGTGCATAAAAGAACACATGCTGTTATGTGAAGGATTTATCCAGGATGCCAGGATTGTATTTATTGCTGGGAACAAACTGAATAAAATTTTCTATTCCATTCTGACACTAGCCCAGGGAGAGCAGCCGTATCTATGGTTTCAGTGCAGATCCTTTCCCCGACACAGGAATTGGTGGGACTGGCTGCCATTGCAGGAACAGTAATTACTACTGATAGTGGAATCAGAATGGCCAGAGCAAGCCAAGAGAAGGTCAATGTGAAATGCCCTCCAAATGTATTTTTGAGCATGCTCTAAAGTAATCTTCACATTGCCTTTCTTCATCTGCGCTGCACAGCCAGACTTCTAAAACACATCCTTTGGTTTCTGGGATCATTTTGCTGTTTCTGTTTTCTAGCTGAGATTTCCATGCCCCGATTTGGGATGGCAGAGACCATCAGCTGGTACCCGACCCTGAGCAGGGAGGAACTTGGCCAGAGCAGCTGTAGTGTTCACACTGTGGCAGCAAATCTGTGAGTCAGATTCCTCTGTCCCAGGGCTTGGGTTAAAACCACTAGACCCTTTGCATAAGCTGCTATATCACATGGTGGCCGTTTTGGGTACTGTTGGCCTAAAATTGAACTTGTGACATGAGGTAAAAATAAAAAAGAAAATAAATCCCTCTGTATTGCATTACCGGGTCCCTGAGGCATCAAAGTCGTGCTCTTGTCTCAGTCTGTACTCGGCCAAGAGAATTTAGCATCAAATTCCCAAATGTTGTCACCTGAAATGTTCTGGTAAAGGCAAAGAAAAAAAATCCATTGTACCAGGAATGACATTACTTAAGCATCCTTTTTCTCTCTTTTCAGGTGACTTTTTGCTTTTTATAGTTAGCAAAACAGTGCCTGATGTGCAATTTTATCACTGTATCTTAAATAACAATGGTGGAAATCTTTCTTCCAACTCCAGTGCACTGAAAACTGGAATAAAATCAAAAAGTGAAGTTCAGTGTTGTGTTTAAGATAACAGGCTCTTTATTGACACAGATTATTCAGAGAAGGATTCTAATTTTTTCAAACCAAATCGATAGTATTTTTCTCAAGAGGAGTAAATTAACATTTCAATTAAATTATTTTAGATTAATATTCAGGAATGTAATACCTTTGGAAACTCATAGCAGTCTGAAGAGAAAATGCCTGAAGTTCAAAAGTGTGAAGCAAGAACTCTGGAAATTTGAAAGGGAAATGCAAATTATGAAATAAATTTCAGGTTAATTTTATGTTATTAACTCACTCTTTCTCCCTGCATTTTTTTTCAATAACACTGTTCATAAATTTTATTTCAGTTCTCTTGCTTTGTAACTCATACTGTCTTAAAGGATTGCTCTTCTTCCTTCCCAGTTATACCCTCAAACACGTATAAACATTATGAAGTGCTCCTTTATTATCTCTGAGCCTATCTGCCTGTGCTCTGGCAGTTCTCTGCTGCTCTTAGCAATTTTTTTACAGTACAGCTAGTGGTTTAACCTGAGTCAGGGCCCGTTACTGGACAGGCACTGGCCAGACCTATAAACCTAGAGAAGCTAGCAAGCTGCAGAGGCAATTTTGACAGATGGGAGGAAAGGAAAAGAAGATTTGGAAAGAGAAAATAATTTTCTGAGTCGTGGTATGGGTAACAGCATTTTTGTTTCTGTGGAGATCGGTGGTACTTTGGCCCATACATCATGCTATTCCTCTGACCTCCATCAAAAGGAGCACGAGTCAGATTGTGCTTGCTTAGCTGTAAGCGTTTAAGCAATCCAGGAAAGAAATAGGAGGTAAACAGGTGTTAGAAGCAGGAACCAGGATCTTTTTATAGTCAAATGTTGCACTGTAAACACTTTGTGATCAATATCTACATTGTGATCATTATTCTGAGGCTGATAGTTTTGCTCCAGTGAACATGCCAGTACTTGGCTTGAAAGCCTCGTGTGTTTTCTTGTGGTTAGATCATGGCCCCAACCAGCCCTTCCTGGCATGGGTCCCTAAAACTTCTCTGCCCTCACCGCAACCTGGGTACAACCCTTTACTTTAGTGGTGAGTAATCCTGTCAAATGGGAGTCTGCCTCTTTGTGAAGAGGTATTTTGTCTTACATTCATATAAAAATAGCAGGGAAAATTAATTCTGGAAGGGTAAAAAGGGAGGGGAAAGCGGGTCAAATATCTTTCCGAATTGTCTGCTAGGTGGAGCCTGGGAAACATGTATTTGTTCTATAGTCTTGTCTATGCAATTCAAATCTGAGTGGTTAAAACTCTCCCATACTTTCTGCAATTCGGATTTTTCTTCCCCCCCCCCCCCCTTTAGCTTTGAATTTCTTTCCCTTTTCTCTTAAACAGAATTTAAGGAAGCTCTTTGTTAGCAATTGCGACAATATCCTCTAAAATTAAAATGAATAAAACAGAGCATATTTGCATCCTTTCTGTATTTTTTCATTAATTTACTTTGTGTCACACATGTCACTTCCAATCTAACCATTTGAAGAATAAACAAACCATTGTGGACCTAAAACTCTGTTCAAAAATTTTTGGCAGGAAAAAAGGACTATATTAATTTTCATTGTTGGTTGAGGTTTCTCAACAAGCAGCTTTACTGTTTCTTTTTTGCCTCCAGCTAGCAACTAAAGATCAGTTATAAAACTGTATACAAATACTTCCACATATTGAAAGAACAATATTTTGACATTCAGTGACACAAGGAAAAAAAGAAGGAGTAAACTAGTTTTTGATAACACAATGAGAACTTTGTGTTCACCCAAGGTCCATGTGAGAAACATCATGTTGCGTTAACAGGGAAGGTTGACCTTTAAGGTTTATCTGGATTATAATTCTTGTGGTTTTTATTAATAGAACTGCCTACTAAAGTTTCACGAGTCCTCCCTGAGATCCGTAAAACAATTGGCCTATCTACTTACAAGAGAGAAGTTAGACAGTATTTCCTAGTATTTCCTACAGATGTGAGGGCTTTTGTTTCAAAAGAAATTGATATTGTTTTCATTTGAGATGGTCCACAAAGATTATCAGGTATTTTATTATCTTAGTAACTTTATAATTGTTGGATTATTATCTTTCAATGTATCAACTATATTCTTTCAACTTGAAAGGAAAAATCATGGACCTGAACACAAGTTCACCTCTAGAGCCAAACCATAGAATTTTACTAAATCAGCAAGCATGCTTCAAATTGCTTCTGTGGAAATTTCTCAACTGTAACTTTGAAAATTTCTGAGAAAGTTTATAAAATGAATCCTTATCTCGTACTATCTCCTGGGAGACATGCTCTTTGTTTACTTTCTTGGGATTCTTAAGGTAAATTTTCCATTGTTTCTTATCAAATGATGTGTTTTTTCTCTCAGAGGAAAATGTTTTCATCTCAAATCTGTTCCCATTTTATATTTTTTGTGTATTAGCGATGTCTATGGTTTGCAAATGTCGCTCTTCTGAATGGAAGCAGCTGCCATGTCATAAATACTCAATGTCTCCTCTGCAAGAGCAGAAAAGACACAGCTGAAGGAAAAACTTTGTACACAGACTTTGGAGTCCTTATGTTCAGCATTACACAGTTAAGGAAGAAGTATATCAAAATGTATTTAAACTGATGAGATCTGATAGATAGTTGAATGGTGTTCAGAAGGATTTTTCCATGAATGGAGGTTCCTTGGGCATCGGATCTTGCACCAACACTGTGATTTTTGGTAATCTGACAAAACAGGATGATGACTCTTTAGAGGAAAGGAAGAGGCATGTGTCCTGCCCTTCTTGGGAAATAGCTCTTTTGCTGGAGGTTTTGAGAAATGGTTGAGCATGTGAAAAGTCACCAATTGCAATGATAGACAATGACTTTAATCCTGAACTTATGTTTGCCTTTCAAATACAAACTGTGACAGCCCAGTAAAGTTCTTACTTATTAGGTGTGCACCCTTGCTTTTTAAGTAGATGATCAAGAAGAGTTGTAATTTAGGGGGAAAAAGCCATAGTAGTACATTGACTATGCATACTCTCATATTCCTGCTGTCACTGGCTTCTTGGGAGTATCGGCATGCCTGGCAGCACATCCCTGCGGTTTTCTTTGGCAAGAGTCCCCCCTGCCATGCTTGCCTTGACCTATAACATTGTCAGAAACAAGTACTAAAGCAGTAGTCATTACTCTAGACTGAACTCCCATTGTGCCAGGGAGCATGGGATCATGCCCAACACTTTTGTATGATGCCTGTCAGACAAAGGCAGCTTACAATTTACTCTGATCACAACACTTCTGTGCTGCACTTCAGCTCCACTGGTGTTTTTCAGCCATGTGTGCTATGCCCCTGTTGTGTGCAAAACGTGTAAGAATTTTTTTCCCCTTCTGTTGTGTATTATATGTAAATCTCACTGTGTCTTTATATAATCTCCTTATATAACACACTCTGATGCCTACCAGGTACACCCAGGACGCACCCACTCTTTTAACAGTTGCAGAAGTCAATCAGATGTGGGTGACTCAGTGTAGCACCTTTTCTTCCTTCTCTGCCCCTTCAAAAGTGAGTAAATAGATAAACTGGGAGTCAGTTTGGGTTCAGAGCTCTGAGTCAATGTCCTGTCTCACTTTTCTAAGACACGATCATCAATTGTGGTCAGTTGTGTAGCAGCTTGAGAAACCACAGCCAGTCAGCTGGGTTGTGTCAGGAGGAGCCGGGTGATGGCATCTGGAACTGCTTCGCATCCCAGGCAGGCAGGAAGTGCGTGGGCACAGCATCTCCACACGTCCTCAGCACGGGAGATGCCAAGCGGCCTCTATCAATGTCAGTGCAGTTGAGCTGGGACAATGCAGGGAGGGAGGTGCTACAATAGCCCTCTTTTTTGTGGCACAAATGGAACAGTGCCTCATGATGCACACAGGAACAGCAGTCATGCCAGGCCTTTGTGCTCGCCATATGGGCAGAAAGCTCTCCTTTGCTCCCACATCCCTGTAAAGGCTCATCATGCTTTGGCCCACAATGCTCAATTCTCCTTCTCAGTGGTGACCCCAGCAGGATAGCTGTGTTTGGGATCACTAGAGTACCATATCCAACCCACTGAATGCATCTGCCCGCTTCAAGACAATAGAGTATGGAATACCAGAAAGACAGAATTTCTATAAATGGTGATAATGTACTGTTGGGTCTCTCCAGGTGGTGATGTTTTCTGACTTAGTCAGAAATTGGTCCCTGATTGTTGACAGCCTTGAGGTAACCCATTCCTTCCACAGTGATAAGTAAGTAGAGCTAGACATTCACCAGCCTCTGCTTCTTTGCCTCTGAAACTCACAGACAATGCGCCATGCATCAGGCTGCAGCTATCTGTTCCATCTCCTAAAGTAAACATTACTGATTCGGTTTGGATTTTTTTTCTCCAGGTGTGGCAAATACAAAGTCAGAATTTCTCTGCATAACACCTAGGAATATTTGCAAAAGTGTTTTTTTTACAGTATAGGTCTTGGAAAAAATTGCCATGTAGCAGTGCAAGGCAATAGTAATTAGTACCAACAGGAACATTTCCTATTTATCCTATTCTGGGACCTGTTCAGTCATATCTGTTTTGGGTCTTGAACTGGATGAGACATATGAAAAGGCTTTATACTTATTCCTTTGAAAAAAGATGTCTTTTATTTCTAGAGCTGTATCATCAGCTGTGCTTTAAAATCTTAAAAAGTCGGATTTATTTTTGCTCTTGAATAGGAAGATACGTGATTATGAGCCCATTTTAACTATACAAGGTGTGAGAGCCGACAGTGAAAAAAAAGTCTCAAATATATGGAGTTAAACATAACCTCAGCTACCGGGTCTTTGTTATCCATGGATGACAGCCCAGTTAATAAATGTTTTCTTACTGGGATGCTAGACTGGAAGTTAATGGTGAAACACATCTACAACATACTCTAGATTCCCGAGACACGCAGACACGTCACAAGCGTAGTGGCAGTGGCATGCACAAAATGTGTCTGTATGGGGGTTTTGTTAGTCAGACTTGGGTTTTCCCGTTTACTAGCCCAGGTGCAAACACTGCATAAGCAAAGAAATTTAGGCAGGGAGAAGACTATTTCATGTTTTGGATATGTTGCTTGAAAATCGTGCTTACTACTGGCAGGGGTTTATACAGAGAAAAGGGTAGAGGGAAAAGATGAAAGAGGAAAGATTTTGGCAGAGGCTGGAGTTCAGGCATGCAGAACAGATATCCTAGTCCACATAATCATAAAAGTGTGTCTGCTTGCTAGACTGGCTACGTGTCTCCAGTTAGGTTTGTGTCTTTAAAAATAAATGACATAGAAATGCCTTTAGACTTTGTGACTTGCTAGACCAGAGCCAAAAAGAATTCAAATATGAAAAATATGTTTTGTCACTTTTGCCATTAAGGGAAGAGTCTTACTCTAAGAGAGTCAAAGCCTGAATTTTGTCCATGGTAGTTTTCTCCTCTTTTTCAACATCTACCCATATTTTGTTATCTGGACTGAGCAAAAAAATTAGGCAGAGGGTGGCAGAACTGAGCACAAGTAATTTCTTTACTTGCCCTCAGCCCATCCAAAGGAGCCTGTACAAAGAAATACAGGAAAATCCACAATTCTCAATTCCTGCACAAGAAAAATTCCTAAAATATACGACCTTGTGATGGTTAAAAGATAGCTAAGAGCCAAAGCTGGGCAATGTTTTTATCCCAGTTCAGCCATGTCATGGGTCATGTGGTTCAGCATGTGAACAGGAAGGTGAGAATGGGTGAACTTTTGCCTCAGTTGTGCAGTCCATCAGAGAATAAATGGAGCAAATCACTCTGCAGCTGGATCAGGAGGTGAACGGCTGAATACCTCTCACACAGAGGCCTTTGTGTTCTGGACATGATCTAGCATTATGATGGGACGCACTAGTCTGAGGCTTTGTAGCAATTACTAACCCATTATCACGCTAGAACATGAGATCATTTATCTTCTAATTCAGAGTGTCACCTGTTCTTCATTTGCCAGTCAATAACCATTAATTACTTTCAGTGGAAATTTAAACAAAGCTTTTCCCCTCTGTTAAAACCAGTAAGCCATTCAGTAATGACAAATAAACCTGGAGCTGTATCACCTCCTTTCCTCTCGTTCTCAGCCTCAAGTCTGGTACAATATGCATTCTTAAAGGAAATGCCTAGAAATTCATAGGTCAAGGACCTTTATTACTCTGTTGTGAGGAGAATCACATTCCTGGCACTTGATGTAGGGAAAGGATATAGCTACTGCCTGTACATGGATGTCTTATTGGTTGTGATGGGCTGTACCTGAGGAAATATAATTTTGACTGTGGAACTTGTTAAATTTTTTTTTCTCTTCTGGCTTGCCTTGGCATTTTTTTACAGACTGCAAATGCAGACCCATGCAAAACAACAGCATTTGGTCACCTTCTTCAAAGCAAAACAGAGCTATCACTTGCTTTGTAATTTTTAGCACGTTAATTTTTTTCAGACCTCATTGGATTGAGGTAACTCTAAGTGCCAGCAATTGTGAATGCCAGAAAAAAATAGAAGAACCCACAGTGATAGATTCTCAAGTAACCGTTAATCTAAACATTCTTTCCTGGTAGGATTTGAAGCAAAAATCACTTTTAGCAACTCTGTCTGCATTGTTTGATCATTTCTAAGTTGATCCTGTTGAAATTTATTGCAGTTTAAGTTGCATTGCTAAGACAGTGATTGCTTGCTTTTTGAAATGGTAGACAAGAGTTGATAAATCCAAATGCATAAAACCTCATTGGGTCCACTCTCAAAGGCTGTTTTTTTGTTAGCATTTTGCACTGCCTTCTTCAGTGTAGGGTGTGTTTTACAGCAAAGAGAAACTTTCAACTCTATTTCATATTAGTATGAAAAGTAATGCGTAAATGCTTTAAATGCTTGCTGGATTGTTGAATGTCTTGGCATAAGTATCTGCACTGAAACTGTGTAAAAGGAATTACAAACTGAGGTGTTCAAAAGTAAAGGGGTGGCAAAAAATTGTTGGAAGTCTGGTCCTGCTTCTGCTTAGATATATTAACATTATTTTACCAACAGTCATAGTAAATAGCAGGTGCTTATGCTAAATTGCATATTCAGTCAACCAGTGTAGCATTTTTGGGTAAGGGGAGATTTTTACCAATAAATGAGGTTTTGTTGTAGCATCTCTCTCCAAGGTAACTGACACTACAGTGTCAAGGCAAGAAAAGGAGTTCATTATGCACGGCAAACATCCACCAAAGTTGAGAGGAGAACCACTGCCCCTGATTGACTGATTGTCTAATGCTGGAAATCCTTATTTGCCCAAATAGTGCCCTCTCATACAAGGAAGTGTGTTGTTTTCAGCTAGACTGCTTAAGGAAGCCTGAAGGTCTGTGAAATCAGGAACTGGTCTGGGAGAACCAAAATTATCAACCACTTATTTTAGATACTCCTTTTACCTTTCTGTGCAGCTGCTGCTACTGTGAATCTTGCAAGCTTGTTCAGTCATGAAGAAACAGGAGTTGGTGATTTATGGTGACCTCTCAAATCAGCAGGGAAACCCCAGTGTTCCAGAAAAGCTCATATGAGAGATACAAGTTAAGACATCTCCTCCCCACAAGATGATTTTCATCAGCCAGTTGGGTATTTCTGCGTCATCAGCTAGGATGTTCAATCCTGGAAAGGAAAAATAAAGTTGCTGCCATTGTCCTGCCCAGCAGGTCATCTCCCTAAAGCACAATTTATAATTTGTGTCAAGGACTTACACAGCAGTTGCCCAAAACCAAGCCTTCCATGCACGTTCAAGAAGTAAAAAGGTTCAAAAGGAACATGTTAATAAAATCTTGGAAAAACTTTGGAAGATGCATAAAATAATAACTGTAAAGAAAAACGGCTCGCACCTAGAACCATTTAAGTGGAATGTATTGCCTCGCCATGCAGGACACTGATTTATTGAGAATAGAGAGGAAAAGCTGAATATTTCAAGTGGTATTTACCAAGAGAAACTGAGCTATCCCAAAGCTTTTATTAATCTGATTTGCAGAGTATCCACTACCATCAAGGGACCTACTAAAGTTGTTTTCTTTAAAGCTGATGCGAAGAGGTCAATGCACATAGCATCATGGATTACAATGTGAGAGGATGACAGTCCTTTTTACCATATGGAGAGAAAGTTGAATTATTTTGTTTCCCTTTTCTGGTTATTTATTAAACTAGGATCATGCCATACAGGTATTCCCTTTTCCTCTCCAAAGGAAATGAAGTGTTTGCATCATTTGATTGATCTAAAGTAATAATTATTCTCTATACGTACAGCTCCTATGCAGTCAAATAGTCCAGTCACTAGAGCACTGCCTTGCACATCAGAAAATTGAAATGTACCTGCAGTGATATCTCAGACCAGTCACACATGCCTTTGAATACCTCTTTTCCATCTGCTTTCCAGCTTTCGTGCTGACTTAGCTAGTCAGCCCTCTGAGATGGCGCCCACCCATCATTACTTGTTTGTGGGAGAGGACTCTGTGAAAGACATTGCTGTGGGAATTAAAAGCTGGTCCCATGCAATGCAAATATGTTGACAATCTGATGAAGTTTTGCTTCAAAAGATACTCCAAAACTCTTGCTGCACAAACAGTCCTCTGAAACTGATGTTAATGGTTGTGTTGCTTTTCCACCAGGGTTTTCTCTGTTCCTGTGTCAAAAGTTTCTTCTACAGTACTTTAATATGTAACATTCAACGCTTATTCAGCAGGGAAACCGGATTAACTTGGTTAAATACCTTTTTAAATACTTACTCTTAATTAAAATCTCAGCTTAGGCAAAGCAAATGTGGCAGAAGAAACAGCTAAAAGGATCTGTATTTTCATGCTTCAGTGTGTTTGACATCATTCTGTAGCAGATAGACAACAGCATTCTGGACTGAAACATTACAAAATTTTGCTCTTTTCCCCATATCGATGTCAATTCATGCAGTGCTTTAAGCAAGTGAATCCATGCTCATGAGCACTAAACCAAGTCTCAGTGCTCAAAAGTAAACATATTAAAGTCTCCCCTGCAGAAACTCCTGCTGTGAAACAAATTGAAAATCAAATACAGCATTGTTTTCTGTAATAAGAAATAATTGAACTCTTTTCAGAGTTGCATTGAACTGGTTAATAGCCACTGTGTAAAGAAAGTGCTAATTTCCCCAGCTTGGGGTATGTGTGTGTAGGTGTGGTTATTTCCAAATCAAAAATGCGGTAATACAATATCATGTACCAAAGAGGCCACTTACATGTGCACTGAATCTGACTTTGTTTATCTTTCTGCAGGCCATGTGGTTGATGTTGCAAACGGATGAGCCTGAGGACTTTGTCATAGCCACTGGGGAGGTCCACAGTGTCCGTGAATTTGTGGAGAAGTCATTTAAGCACATTGGGAAAACCATTGTGTAAGTATGAGGATGAGAGAATAGCCACAGGTTGAACATTTCTAGCCTCTTGCATTTGCTGTGACAAAACAGAGTATTTTTGTCTACATTCTTCATTTCCCCCCCCATCACTTTCTATTTGTAACATAGGAGACCTTCCATGCATGAATTACTGCCACAGCAGATATGTCTAGTGTTGCCCTCTAGATCGTAAGTTTAAAAGGTAGATGGGTTAATCTTAATTTTTGTATCAAAGTCTTAATTCTTTGTTCTCCCTGTCTTGGGGTAGGGAAGCCCCTCCAGAGACGTTAGTACCAGGGTGCTAACATCATCACCTTCCTGCAAGAGGGGCTTTTCTGCCCAGTTCTCTGTTTTGTGCCCCAGATCCCACAGTCCTGCTCCCATCCTCTGCTATCTGAAGAGGTGACACCTACCAGCCCTGTTCTTTCCAGGTGGCAGCCCATCAGCCACGCTACACGGCTTGTGGAGCAAACCACTCTACATTCCTATCAGCTCTTCTCCTACTAAGCCGTAGAAATGTTGAGCAGTGGGTGCAGAATGTTTACAATGCATATTCCACATAGTTTGATTGAAAATACAAAATTCCTTCCCAAGGCCGTATAATAAAACCAGGATGGCTTGGTGAGCGCTTTCTGTAATTTATATTTTTATTGTTTATTATTTTTTCAATTTCCCTCCTTCTGTATCTTCTCTGGGCCCCATGCATCAACATACCAATCTCAGCTGGAAAAGGGAGAGGAAAGCCACAGGCTCTTCCATGACGCTAGCGCCAGGGCTGTTCCTCAGGCCATCAAAGTCACTTGTGCAGCTGGTGAACTTTTGACAGGGCCAATAAGTTTTACTTGGGAACAAAAACTTGACAAATTCAATAAATATGCAGAAGTGCACAGATATATACAATATTATTTGAACAGCCAGTGGGTGGCTGGGGAGGTAATAACATTTTCTCCTCAATGAGTTTTTAGTCTGGTTTCAATTTTTGGCATCAACTTCCAGAAAAAGAAATTCTGATGAGGGAGAGAGAGACCGTATAAACAGTATTTCTGACCCAAAAGCTCAGTTTGGGGAATAAGCTTCTCTCCATGTTTTTCACATTTCTTGATTGCAAGATGTCCCTGGGATCACACATTGTCCCATATACCGTAACAGTAGTGAGGTTTGAGAGGCTAAAGGGGCTCTAATAATTGCTTTGTCTTTCTTAATTTTTATTCTCTTTTTATAGTTTTGTTTCTTGTGTTTATAAGCTAATTCTACCGAGTAAGAATGGATAGGAAAATGCTGCAGATTCAACTGCTCCATAAGAGTAAGAATTCTAGTGATTTTGAGAACTGCCAGGTCCTTGTCTATTATTATTTGTCAAAGCAACAATGAATGTTGGTGAACAACTTTGTCAATTTTTAAAATTTTGATTACCTACAATTAGAGGCTGATATGTAAAGGTCAGTACCTGGCTGAATATCTTTATTTGCAGATGTTCCCCACATAATTTTTTATGTTTTCTTTTGATGTCACTAAATTTATCCCTTAGTTTAAAACTGAACTCTCGGCTTTGGTGTTAGTCTAAGAAGTCTCAGCACTTCCCAAGGGTGACAAATCTACATGTGTTTTTCAAAAAGTTAAGTCCTCAAGAAAACCTAAAGAAAATAATAGGGCCAGAAATAAAAGTGAAAGTACTTTTATTAATGGCTTCTGTTATAGAGGGAATATTAAAGGATTACTTTAGATTTAGTTGTTCCTAACACTCAAAATTTTGTGTCCTGTTCATTTAATCTTTTTGCTCGTATATGGCTCCGTATGGTAGACTGTGTATCATTTATGTTTAATGCAGTCAGTATTTGGATTGAATCAGTCACAATCCGGTCTCTCAGAAAAACTTCACAGCATAATTCCAAATGTGAAGTAGAGCAGGTATTATGTGTGTATGAAGGCATAGTTGCCTTTCTTTATTACTAATCAATAACAGTAATTTGCAAAAATTATTTAAGAACTCACATGACACCTAGTAATATGGATTTTTAGGAACACAAATTGCTTTAGAAATGGGGGCTTGGGTTTCTAGTCCCCCTGGCTCCTCTGAGGTTTTTCTTTCCTGTGAATAAATTTTTAATTCCATAAGCCGTTTACAGGTGATATATAAATAATGATGCGTATGGGGACTGAATTGACATTTTAAGTGGGGATGATAATTTTGTTGCTGATAATTTGGACAGTGAACTCTGAACATTTTGCATGTTGCCTGTTTAGATAAAGCCATTCTTTCCCCCTGCTCCCAAGGTGAGAATAACATGACAACGCACCCACTACTCATCCTGTAGCCATTGCTCATCTTTCAAATTGCATTAGATGTAAAATATTCCTCAGGGTTTGGGAAATTCTCTTAAGAATCTCCATAGTTTCTCCAGGTGTCAGCCTGACCCATGCTTTTGCAGCACACACAGGCCCTCCTTGGCTGTCTGGTAACCTTTCTTTGAAAGCCCCAGTGAATTTCTACTCCCACCCCCTCCAGTTTGAATGTATCTCCTTCAGGGAGCAGCCTGGCAGAAAAACCATCCCTTTAGCATTGTGAGACCCCAGTGGTGAGTCCCATTATCTGTTACTTTACAATTTATGAGGCACCTGAGAACCAATGCACCAGAGTGTAATGGCTAAACAACTTCCCACAAGGATGGCTGCTTTCTTCCTGTTACTGTTCCTCAAAGTTTGGTTGAGTTATCTGAGGTTTCTGGGGTTTTTTTGCAGGATTGCAGGTATTCTGAAATTTTTGAACCTCAAAAACTTACCTGGGAGATTTCTAGCAGCCTTTTCCACTGCTATAAGCAATGGCACAGCTTCCCAGTACTGCTGAACAACCCGCCTTTCAAAATTGATGAAATGATGGAGTAAATGTCCAGGATAGATGCCATGGCAAACAAAAGTTGGCAGAGCTCATACCACATCTGAGAAAACTGGGCACATGTGCAGGGGCTCTTAACCATCCCTACTTTGTGCTTTGTCAGGGAAAGTCACAAATGTAAAACCTTAGCTGTCACATCGTGATACTGCACTAGTGAACAGGAAAAAAGAGATCCTGGCTGCCTCATCAACCAACAAAAAATACTGATTTTATTTTTTTAGTTTTTTTTTGTCTTCCTAATAATTCACATTAACTTGTACAGCTGAAAATCCAGGACAGCCTAAAAAGTCTTTCCAAGAACATAACATAATATTCTGTCCTAGCCAGTCATTAGCACATGTCAGGACTATGTCTTCTAGCCAAAACAAGAGAGAGAGAGAAACTTTACTACATTTTTGTAACTAATGAAATGTACAGCTGCAATAAGACTGATTCTCTCTCTGAAATGGACTGTAAAGTATTCATGGAAGTTTATCTACCTTGTGTGGCTTTTTCCTCTTACATTTCTTTTTCAAGGAAGAAATTTCAAATTATATTTATACAGTCCTCTGAATCATTCAAATTCGTCCTTTGTACTAACAGGAAAGCCTCAGAGCTACAAATATTTTTCCCCTGTAAGGATACATTTTTTTTTCTTTTACTTTCCCTTCTGCCTATTACTAATTAAGAAGTACTTGGGGGAAACACTTCCCGCCTATAATTTGAACTACAGCAGGGTAAACGAAACAGGCAAACGCTTGTCTTGACTAATTTTCTGCCATTAATCTTATTAAATTAGAACAGGATTGCAAAGATAGCCTGAAACCACTACAGCATTCAGAGTTCTTTGCAGACGGCTACAAAGACTCCTGTCTGCAAATGTGGAAAGTAAAAAAAAAAAAAAAAAAAAACAAACAAAAAAAACCACACACACAAAAACCAACAAAAAAAAAAAACTCTGTCCAAGCTGCAGAAAGATTTATTGTGGTTTTTATTAATATAGAAATGCATGCACATTTGTTACAGAAATATTCATTGCTTCCAGGATCAGAATTAATTCAGAAAAAATGAATATTTTACTCTAGTCATTTGGTTCTACATACAAATTTTATCTTAACTAACATGCTAGTTGGTCTTATAAAAGATCAGCCTAAAACAGGGAAGTTTGCAGACAAGCTATAAGGTCTTATGAGGTGAACTCCTGTGGCCTCTTCAGTGACAGTGAAAGTTGAACTGAGATTGAACCAAGGGAGAAGAGTTTTTCTGGTTTGTTTGGTGGGGTTTTTTTGTTTGTTTGTTTTTTTCTTTTTATCTTAAAATGGAAGGCTGGGTTACAGAAACACATGAGATTTGAAGGATTGCTGTAAGAATGGAAAGCATGTGGGACATGGAGGAGGAGCCATCAGCAGTCATCAGCAAAACAGCCGCTATTTCCAGATCTGGCTCTTGCCCACCAAAAATTGCTGGCTGGCTGGTGCTGTGTGTTGTATTTAAATTAGAAAAGAAAATGAGGAGCTTTCAGATGAAGAGGAGAGGAACAGAATCTCATACAGCAACTGGAGGCATTTTGAAGAGAGGTAGTTGAAAGGAACCCAGCCATGTCAGTGAAGAATGCTGGCCTGGGTGAGCCCTCACAAAAAAGACTTCTCACTTTGGACTGCACCAGTTTTGTCATCATTCTCAAAACAGAGTATATATTTCAGGGGGCATTTAACCCACCTCAGCTGGAGAATTAATTCTTTCAGCTGAGCAGGCCCTCATTATTTTCTTACTGATACAAGGTTTTATCTGCAGGCAGACACAATAACTGTTACAGCATTGAAATTAAGGCCTGAAGACTGTAATAGTCTAATTATGTGATTAGATAACAGGTATGAGAGTTTCTCCAATAGAAAGATTAGGTAAGAATGAAATATGGTGTTTCATGGGAAATTCCATATATCCCACCCCTGAAAGTAAAATAAAATATTTATCGTAAATGCAATTTGGAAAAATATCTGATTTCAGGTCAGCTGGACTTCTTTGGTTTTTTCCTAACCTCCTTTAAAGAAAGAATAACTTAAGTTAGAATTTTTAAGCCATTCTAAAAGAAAGAAAAAAAATCCATTCTGAAAATGTAAAAGCGTCTCTTTTAGACATTAATAATACAATTTTGTATCAGGCTGACACTAATGGAACTTATTTAAAACTAAAACTTTTCTTTCCATAATGCTTTTATTTTCACGGAAGCATTAATATTCTTTGAGAAAACAGTTTCTTCCCAAAACCAACTTTCACAAATTGGAGTAAAGGGACAGAGCTTCAAAAACTTTCCAATGAACTGGAAAGAAAAAAAAGCCTAGCATGTATTCTTTTTTATTGTCTTGTTATATGGGCAGTTGCAATTAAATTTTTTAAATCTGAGCTTGGCAATGCTTGGACTATTGGACTAGTAGAAAAAAAAAAAAAGAAAACAATATTGAATACCTGATTCATCAGAGCTTTTGAAAACAAAAATTTATACATTTCTTTTTGGTAGCATGCTTTTGATTTAAGCACAAGGTCATGGTTAAGCAATCCCTGTATGTGTGATTACTTTGATGTATCAGAGCTTGCTGGCAAGGTTGGTGGTTGAATTGGTGGCAAAGGAGCTTATGAAGAGTCATATTTAAAGTTTCCCTACAGAAGATTACTTGCAAAAGATATTAACGGTCTGTTATATGGTGTCAGTTTTGCTGTTTATAATGTGCCAGGACAGAATGAAGTGCTTTGGCTTAACTTCGTGTGTAGCAGAAATCAGGCCACAAATCTGAGAAATCTACACAAACAGTATATCATATTAGCTGTGGAGCAAAATCTTCATACAGTTTAATTTACTGTTCAGTTTCAAGTGTGAAAATATTTTCTATTGGCATTTATTTCATTATAAAGGTGACCATGATCATTTTATTTTTCATAAAGAAACTGAGCAGCTGTAGCCTCTAGTGGTTTTGAATTTTTTTTTTTTATGCTGTGGGTTCTATTTCTATGTAAAGATCAAGCAAGAAGATGAAATGCATATACTTGTTCAGTTTATCTCTGCTTCTGTGAAAATTTTCATTTTTATTTGATTTCTTCACAGCCTCAAAAATATATGTACTTCGACTTTTTTCCTCCTTAATTACAGCCAGACCATTTGGTCCATTGCAGTGCTATTCCCACCCCTCTTCAATTATCCTGGCTCCCTGTTTCCTTCCCTGCCCACCTCACACCCTACCAGGTGTAGGGTCATGCCAAAGAAGCATTCATCAACGCTGATAATAATAAGTATTGTAACAATAGTGATATGTTAATGATAGTAGATATTAAATTAGCCTTAAATTAAATGTACTCCATTGTGCATCACACCTTTGGCATCCCTCACTCCATCCCACTGTAAATCCAGAGTTTAAAAGCTCTTGATGTGAAGAATTTTTGAAGCAAGTAAACCTGCTTATACATTTGAATCTTAGTTTTATGGAAAATTGTGAGGTCAGTGATGGCAGTGGAGTCCACGAGAGCTGACCACTGACTATCACCCCCAGCAATCCCAAAGCACCCATCTCCAGCAGTGACATGGAAGTGTAGGTGCAAAAGCCATCAAACTTGCTTTGCCAGGAGCAGTTCTGTGTTCTCACCCATCCTTCTCCAGGTGCAGAACATGCTGGCACACAGCTGAGGTGGTCAGCATCCCTTGCTTCAGTGGGAGGGTGAAGCTGCACAGCGTGGGGCAGGCAGTGGCCTCGCTGCAGGGGCTCAAGGAGCAGCATTTTGGGCAAAGCCTGCACCAGGCCAGCGGGTGCCTGCCTGGGAGCTCTGGGCTTTGGCACCAGCTGGGCTCGGGGGATCCACTGCCCATCCTCTATACATTTAGCCCAGTCCTGATGAGCCAAACTTTCTGCAGCCAGGGATCCTTGGTGTTTTCCCCAAGTTGCACGGGGCTGTTTCCATGCCTGGGTGAGCATCTGCCCTGCGGAGCAGGAAGCTGGGTAGCCTTTGTGGCTGGAGCTAGCTGAAACCACAGCACGACACCAGGGCTCCCCGTGCCCCTTCCACCATGCTTGTGCTTCAGGATAATTTGGCATGACATTTTACAGTCAACAGTTCTGGCTGCAATTTGACTATAAATTAAGGGTGGTTGTGGTGGGTTTTTTTCTTTTGCCTTGTGGTTTGAGGGAGAGGGAGTTGGTTGGGAAAGTGGATGTCTTGGTCCTGGTGTCAGGCTGGTCCCTGCACTGTCCCTTTTATCAGCTGTATGATGATCCCAGCTGTGAGCATGGAGGTGCCAGGAGTAATTAGAAGTGCTGCTATCAAATGTTACTTTGTTCACAATGAGAAGCACTTCTTTTTTTTTTTCTCCTTGTGAACTTTTCACATTACTGGGCTGAACAAAACGGGTGGAGATTTCTTCTCAAGCGATTTCTATTGTTATATAACTTTGATAGCGACATTAAGTGAGTCTTTACTGGCTCGGCTGAGCCTTCTGGAGCCTTTTGGGTGTTAAATGGGGTTCTGTGCTCAGTGACCTCCAACAACAGCTGACGTCTCCTGATCTAAGCGCTTCCTGTTGTTTTACTGGTGACTGTTGGTTTTCTATTAAACTCATTTGAGTCCTGCACATTTTTACCCTCTGCCCTTTAAAGGGAGGGACTAATGTTAGTTTTGGCTTGTGAATGAAAACTTTGCAGTTCAGGCTCACAACAGAGCAAATGCAAAAAAAAGAAAGAAAATTTAGATTATAAATCATCTTTAGCATCATGGCATGCCCATTAACAGCTGACTTCACTGTCATTATTATCTGTAGGAAATTATTTCAATGTGAAATGTTCCCAGTATCAAGCATCCTACAGGCTTTGCTAGTCATTCGAAAGTCATGAGTTGTGCTTAAAAATTCGTGAGATTTAAAAACTATGCATATTTGGTATTTCCTTTTGCCTTTCAGTGTTAAAACCTTCATGGATACTCAAGAGGTCACTTTTTCAGACTTTTCTTCTTAGCCCCCAGGGCTAGAAACTCAAAAATGAAGGCTGACATTATCAAAGAATTAGATTCTTCTAGGAGCTTGAGGCAGCAGGGGAGCAAGGAGAAATCATATCTGTGACAAAATCCCAAGAACTGGGAGAAACATTAGTAAGTGGGAGGCTAGAGGTGCTTTTCTTTCCTTGCTGGTAACTGAGGCTAAATAGCCTATATCACAGTGCTAATTTAATTTATACACATTTTACTTAAATATAAAAAAAGCTTGTGAATTTCATCATCACGTTTTTAAGCCAAGCTGGTTCAGAGCCCCATGGTATATACTTAAAAGCAAAAAGCAAAGAGTGGAAAGAATTTCAATCATAACTCTGGATTTTGTATGTTCAGTGGATGAAGTTTGAGGCACCTATGTACATTCCTACACGTGTCATCTGAAGCATTTATTTGGAGTGGGAGCATTGTCCCCAGGCTTCCAGGCTGCAGCCTGACCTCCCTGAAGGCAGAGCTAGTCACCCACCAAGCCATTCCTCTTCTGCTGCTCCTGAAACCAGGACAGTCTCTAAGGAAAGCACAACCAGATCACATAAATTACAGCAAATTGCAGGCTGTTCAACACATATGAAAATAATTTGGATGAAGGGAGCTGGCTTTCAGCTCACAGGTAGCAAGTAGAGTTTACAATACATGTATGTGGAGTGCCATGTCGAGGTAGGACCAAAATCCCAAGAACTGTTATTGTTTTGTTTTTTCTAGTTAAGCACAAATTAAATTATGCAGCTTAATGCTATTCAAACAGAGGTTCACGTCTATAAAATTAACAGATTAAAGAGTTCCTGAAAATATTGGCCAAAATACAAGAATTAAAAATATTTTAAGAAAACAGCTTTGAACCAATCCACAAATGAAAAACCTCACTGTCATATTTATTTGCAGATACATGAGACATTCTGAAATCAGGACATTTTATTTTCCCTTAGCATTATGTGTTTAATTTGGAAGTCCTGTATTTTAGACCTTCCACTGAATCAAAAACCAAAACAAAGAGACTTCAAAAGCCATTGTTACTCTATTCAAGTCTAAACTCTCCCTTTGTTCCTTTAGCTAATGAGTTTATACTGTCCTGCAGGGAGAATTGACACCAGCCTCAAGTAAATGAAAGCCGGCCAAATGTTGGTAAGATCAGAGCACTAAAGTAATTATGGGTTGATTAAATGTTTATCTTCTTTACAGGTGGGAAGGGAAGAATGAAAATGAAGTGGGACGATGCAAAGAGACTGGCAAGATTCATGTGACAGTCAATCACAAGTACTACAGGCCAACTGAAGTGGTAAGAAAAAGCCCTCACTTGGCTTTGCAAATGAATAATCCAATCACTCAGCCAATAAATTGCTGCATTTGGCCAGCAGTCTGTGAAAACGGCTTAATTGCACTCCTGCTGCCAGCTTTTAGAGCTCTAAATGAGCCTGCTTGTTGGCCCCTCACAGCCAGCTACCTGGGAAGCAACAAGGAGCAGGCGGGAGGAGCGGGTGCCCTCTCACAGAGATGCTGCTCCTCTTTGGTCACCCTCCCTGAGTGGGAGAGGCAGTGCTGAGGGGGATAAAACATCCTATGGGAAACAAGACAAAGCATAAAACAGCTCCCTGTGAATGGGAATATGGTCATCCCTTCTCCAGCTGCAAGCAGGGGAAGCAGAAGAAGGTGGGCACTGGTGGGTTTGATTAAGAAGCACCACCTTGTGTGTTTCACAGTAGTGTTTCAACTCCAGCCGCTGAGTATCCCCTGCCCAGCGTACATCTTTGTGACCGTGGCTGCTGCAGAATGCTGGTTTAGATGTGCTCGTGTGATTTGCAGGGTCTCAGCAAATGCTCGTTTGCAGAACACATCTTTACTCCCAGGAATGCCTCAGTTAAATCTACCAGGGGTGCTAATCCAGCACATGCTGCTGGCAGGACCAAACCCCAAACCCCTGCGCTCCAACCACCTAATGAGAATTCTGGGAGAGGGAAAAACCAACAGTATTTCCAGGTCAGGCAGGACGGTGGCAATGCACAGAGATGGCACAGGGTGAAGCCTGGTTTCTGGACATAGGGAACAGTAGCCCTAGTTGTGCTATGTGGGAGTGGGTGTACCCAGCAGAGGATTTCTCCCCTCCTGTGGAAAGTGACACAAGAGCCACTGGCTGCTGACACAGCATCATCTGTCAGTGTGTCCATTCAGAAGAGCTGTGTGATTCAAGCAAGGGGGTGACAAGAGCACCTTTGTGTTGTTGACACAGATTGCAGGGTGGGAGTGGGAGGCTGCATGTTTGGAAGTGGGCATGGGTTCTCAAACTGAAATTCAGAGGGGAACAGAGACTTTCATGTTAAAAAGGGCTGGACCTGTGTATCAGAATCAAATGCTAGGAAGTCATTAAGAGCTGCCTGTCATTCCGTGCTGTGGTAAGGTGTCAGGATGATAAGGAGGACAGAGACAAAAGGACTTGCCAAACAGGAAAAGGACACTTGACCCAACAAGTCTGTGCTTTGTGAGACCCACTTTCCTGCTTTGTCATGCCTCTTACTAACAAGTACATATTCACTCCTCAAAATTCATGATTACTACGTAGCTCCTCGGAAGTCCTCGCTGTAGTTTCACGTTATTCATGTGCTTAGTTTGTTTTCTGCTGAAACAGTGCTGCCCGTGATCTTCTTCCTCCCTGTCCCTATTGATCTCCTTCTGGGAGCACAGTTTCTGGGTTTTAACTTCAGCTCATTATACTTACTGTTTTGGGACAGTGCATAAGCACACACCCCTCAGGAGTACTCGTCATTTCTAGTGGCTTCATACATAAGAATAGAGAGGAATTCAAATACAGAGTGGAATGTGGGTTTGAAACAGGACTGTGTATAACCACAATAGATGTCTGATGTTTATCTGAAATCACCTGTTTTCTAATAGGCTGCCTTCCCTTGAATGAGGGCTCCATCTCTATCTTCCAGTACCCCCATCTTTCCTTGCTTTTACTGCAGTCCTGACTTGGTTCCTGTGGAACCCGGGAAGGCTGTGAAGCTGCTCAAGCATGATCAAGGTAGGAGCACAAAGTCAAGTGCCTTTGTCTTAAGGAGCATGCAGGGGAGCTGTGAGGGAACTCCTCTCTGAGGAGATGAGATCCTTTTTCTGCAATCAGTTTCCTTTTTAGATCATCTCGGGATGGATACCCAGAATCACTTTCTCCTTTTTTTTTTCATTCTAATTTGATTTCCACTCCTTGTCAAAGGCAGGAAAACTGTTCATTTCATTCAGGGAATCACATCTGTGCAATTCAAAATACTAGACCAAAACCCAATCCATCACAAGAAAGCAAGGAAGAGCAATGAAATAATTAAAATGGACTGACAGCACGTGTCCCCTGCTGACACTTGTACCAATACCGCTGAAGGCAAAAAAGCCTCAGGTTGACATTTTGGGAGGAGGTTTAGCCAGTTCAGTTAACAGGAATTTTGCTGTTGAATCACAGCTGACACAGAAAATCTGATGCTCAGACTCTCATGTCTTATTTGGAAACATTTCCGTCTGTCTGTCTCTCTAAAATTTAACATGGTATTCTGGAAATTGAAAATAAACATAATTTAATCTTGTGTACAGTCAGTTCTGACAGTGCCAATACATTCATTTGAAAACACATTTGTTTTCTTCAGTTAGTGATCCCTGGGGTCAAGGCCTCCCATTGAAAAGCTTAGCTGTACTGAAGAAGAAACCTTGAAATGTGAGACAGTCTTCTGGTCAAACTAAGTAGACCCTTTGAATGCCTTGGCTCTAAATCTCTTCACTCTGCTTTTGACTGCTGTGGGGCCCCTTGATATTTACTGGCCTTGGGAATTGTTCCTGCTAATGCTTCTAATGCCTGTCTTTCTCCTTCCTTCCTTGTGTCTTGCCAAATACAAACCTATCAGTATCATTTCTTTCAGCTTTTATCAAATTCCCATCAGTATATTTTCTAACCCTTTTAAAAATGTTTTCAGAGTCTAACCTGCTGCAAGGATCGGGGAAAAAAAGTTAGTTCCTTTCTTAAAACGAACAATTTCCACAAGAGCTTCATGGCAAGTTTGCTTTCTATACTGAACTTGATACACTACGAAGGGTGCTTTCACTTATTTTGCAAGCTTTTTAAACACATGGCTAGAAAAGTCATGCTTTACATTCACCTTCTGCTCTAGGCATGTAAAGTTCACTTTCCAGCACAGCTTACTCACCTGTGAAATGTAAGTACTTCAGAAATTATCTCACTAGTATTTTCTACTTACAATCAGAATGTTCATATTGTACGTAGGCAAATTAGTGTATACTTGGATTTTAATAATCTGTTGGCATTCACAAAAATAATGTTAAAATCATTTTAATTTTTTTTCAAAAGTTAAAACTGAAATTCAATGAGCTGCTTGGCGAGTTGGCAACCAGCAGCCCTGCAGCACATAATGTCATAAGCATCAAGGTCTCTCAACCCCAAAAGTTAGGTAATTTTTACAGAGTTAGGGTCTGTCTTTAATTTTCTTATCTTTCAGCAGGACAATTACTATTAATTTATATGCATGAATTTTCCCCCAAGAATTGCACAATCGCTTCTAATTAAATTTTGTCCATTAAGGTGTTTAAGTGCTTCTGGTATTTTTGCATGCCAGATATTAAGTTAACAGTTTTATAGGAGCTTGCTTCATTTCGTTGCATTTTCCTGCAACAGTGAGGATTAACTCCAGGTCTCACTGGTCTGTCTTGTCATCACAGAACATAGATGTATTTATCTCTCAGTTAGGAGTTTACATCATTGTTTGAAAGAGAAATATAAAATAAGCCTTTCAGCCATGTGTAGATGGTGTTTTTTCTCAGAATCTAATATTCTGCATGTCTTACAGAGAATTCTTCCCCTCTTCTCCCACCTATTTCTGCAGTTGTCCTACAGCTTGCCTGGTGCAGGAACTGCAGGTTGAATCCATGCATCACATTTGTTATGGGCTGGCATGGCTGTAATTCTGAGGATGTAAATACATCATCAATGCAAATTTCCTTCCTTTAAGCAAGCCTGGAAACTCTGTCACAATATGATGCTAATATTTAAGTACTCATCTGGCCTCTTATTATTCTTCTTCAAAGGAGAAAGTTAGTTAACTCACTTGCTAACTTCTTCCTTTTGTTATATGCCTAAAGCAATTTTTCTCCAAGGTCTTTCTAGCACTGATATAAATGAAATACATATATATGATGATATATATACATCTTCTCAAGTCTTATGTGTGTCACTTATATAAATTTTGCATTTTTGCTTAACTGTGTTTGGCCTCAGTTACCCTTTTTCCTCCTTGGAATTAAGTGGGACGGCTTTAAATTTCAGTCTCTTCAGATGTTTTTTAAAAATTCAGCTCTATGTTTCCCATGTTTCATAGGATTCCAGTAAAAATTCCTTGGGGCATATCACATTCTCCCAAAGTCAGCTTTCTTAAAGTCAAAAACATTTCTGAACTCCTCTAAGTGTTCCTGCCCTAAAGAGCACTTAGAGTCTAATGAAACCGTGATCACAAACCCCTAAATGCCCCACACTTCCACTTTAGTTTTCATACAAGCTTCATTTCCTACTCTTAAGTTCAGAGCTGCCTGTGACTGTAAACTGTTCAGATATCTGCATGAGGAAACACGTGCTTCCCTTCCTCAAGGATCTTTTTGCTCATCAATGTCACTGTGTGGCCTTTATTAAAACTCATGAAGATGAAATGGGAGCATTCAAGGAAGAATAATCTTCAGATTATTTTCCTGTCTATTTTCCTCTAGCAGTCAGGTAAAGAATTTGTGAACTGTCATAAAACTGACAGTCTTCTCTTATCTGTTTTCTTTCCTTATTGTTCTGAAAATGTATGTCAACATCTGAAAACTATTGCCCTGATGTCCTTAATTCTCCTCCGAGCTGACTTCTGTCTCAGCCAAAATGTTTATATTGTTCCTTACTTTAATCTCAACATTATCTCTGCATTGCTTTGCCATCCTCTTCCTTTTATTTGTCCCTCCTGCTAATAAAACCTGCAGTAGATTATTTGTTTGTTTTAGTTAAGGCCTTACATATCAGGCATTTCAGAGGTATCTCTGAAAATATACATGTCAAATTCAGCCAAGTAAAATAATGATTAGTAGTAACTTGTCTCTATAGCATCTAAGAGGCACTTAACATATTTTAAATATTTCTTAACAAGCCTGTGAAAAAAGGTTTGTAAAAAAAGAGCATCACTGTGTTTCTGCCTCTGAAACATGTATGGCAGAGCAGACAGACTGCATGGCTCGAGTGATAGCAATAAGCAGCAGCAACATTGGAGGAGAGCCTGATGGCATTGGGTTCTGCTGTCGTTCCTAGGGGTTGCAACCATCCTTGAACAGGTAGCTTTCTACCTTTTTATCTCATTCCTATTTTGTTCATCGTGTTTTTTCCTCAGAGGAAAGAAAGATCATTATTGCTATCAAGTTTTTCTCTCATTATGTCACCAAACTGGAAAGCTACAGCAGGCTCATGTCCAGTCTTGCTCTGTGTCTTGCTTAATCCTCTTAACGGAATATTAACAGGAGCCCTATCTTAACTCCTTTCTAATGGGAGCAGATACCTACTATGTGCCCCTCCAGCCCTCCCACACAAATTCGGACTTTTTGCTTCATAATTAGCTCATTACATCAGGATTAGACCAGCACATCCAGTAAAGGAATCCCTCTGGACACCACTGCTCATATACTGTCCTTTACTCAGTTGCTTCTCTTTGCGTCATCCTGCTCCTCCTCTGCTGTGCCTCCAACAAAACATTTCTCTGGCAACTTCTACAGCTGGCTCTGTTGCCCTTCTTCCTTCACCACCTCTTTCCTTGCTGTCATTCCTGAGGTTTTGAAACCAGCCATGTGCCATCTGTGACCTTCACATCTTCATTGATCTTCCTGAGACTCTCTGAGTCTGCTTTCCCATCCCCTAATGCCACAACCATCTGACAAGGCTGGCCAGAGGAAGAGGGTGGCCTTACCTCATGGGGTCTGGGTTGGAGTGCTTTTGTACCTTGGGTGTCACACCGTATGTTCATCTACCAGATGAGTAGTTTTTCTTTGGAAGTGTTCAGACTGGCTGAAGAAATCTCTAACTGATTTTGGGCAATGCAATTTTCCATTTTGGGTGGGTAAAGAGCTAGCAACCCCATTGAAAAGCTGGTAAAGATAAAGCTGTCATCCAGGCAGAAGGGTTGGTGGTTTTGATTCATTGCTCATTTTTCTAAATGCTGTTGACACATAGCAATTAGTGGCAGTCTTGGATGTGACAGATCTGGGCTCAACTCCTGAAAACAGATTTTTAAATTAAACTTAGGTGACTAGAGGATTAAGGCTGAGGGAGAGGTGAATGAGGATAGAAGGATGTCTACCTCCTTAATTAGACCCTACCTGATTCAGCCAGGCATCCAAGCAAGTGCTTCACTTCAAGGGCATGAATAGTTAATAGGGACAGTTTCCATACTAGTAGCCAAGAGTTTGCTTACGTGCATTGCTGCATCTTAATATGAAGGAGAGCAATTTATCTGTAATGGGAATTGAGAGGACCAGCCCAAACATTGTGGGAAGTCAGGAGGTGCCAGCTGATTTTTCTCGTTTGCCTGCCCCATTGTACAGTGCCTGGGAGCAGAGATGCTGAAATAGCTCAAGACACTTTATTTGGCCAGGCTCTCTTAGGGTAGCTTCACAAGCAAGAAGGAATTATATCAAGTTCATGCAGTTTGTAGTTTTAATCAACTGTTCCAGCTCGTAATTGTTCTCTGCCTTTCTGGCACTGGGGGGCCATCTCTTCACTTATTCATGTTTTCTCATGCATAGAAAGTCTCTTTTTATCTCACCTCTTATCCCCTTGCCTCCCCCTTCTCTTGGCCTGCCATTTGGCCTCCTCCCTCCCCCCTTGTTATCTCTCTCTGTTGTCTCATCCTCATTTGGAGCCTTGTTTTCTTATCACTGCCTGCCCTATGCCTGTCCCATACAAACACTCCAGCAGATGTGGTGGGAAATGCAAAGCCTCTGAAGGGAAGTCATGAGGGTGGGAGAGAGCCTGGAGCAGGCAAAAGCCATGACAGAAGTCCAGGCTCAGGCAACACTAAGACACATTTGTCACAACTGCTAAATGTTCCCTCCTGCCAGCAGTCTCCACCACCTACAGCCTATTCCCCATTTTCTGTGTGAGATCAGACATTCAAAAGAGCCAAATTGTGGTTCAGACCACATTTCTAGTGAGAGTGGCAGAGTGGCTCAGCACAAATCTGTTCCTATCATGGTTTTCTGAAGACCTTGGTGTCAGAGGTGCTTGAGGTCACTTACACACCTGATTGCTGTTCAGATTTGAAAGTGGGAGCATGTCTGAAGATCTGCCTCACTTTCAGATGCTGTTTATTTTATTTTACAATGGGTTTTTAAAAGTCAAACAATATGTTAACAATACTGTTCTCATTTTGACTGCATTTCCCACATCACTGTAACCTTTTCTTTTGAGTGTGCTGTGCCAATTCAACCCTTGCAAGGGTTTTAGCATGGCAGTAGAGAACAGTAAATGACATGATTTATATGAAAATAAAAATGGCTTTTGAATACAGAGGATATGAGACAGAGGTAAGGTTTCCTTCAGCAAATCTGGAATTAAGAGCTAGTCTCCTGTCTAATTTCTCCAGCCTTAGCCAGAGCTTGCTTGCCTTCAGCTGTTTGTATTTTATTTTATGAGTGAGTGGGTGTACAAAGGAAGATGACAGCCCCAGAGTGTTCATGTGTTTCATCTGAGAAGCCATGAGATGGTTGTAGTGTTGGCAATAGCAGTAGTGTCTGCTGGGTTTGGGTCAGCAGAGGCCTTGGCATCAGCTTTTCCAGCATGGAATCCTCCAGTCAGGGGTTTGCTGGGGAAGTAGGCTACTCCAGCCTGGGTATGCCATGGCACCTAATATTTTTCTTCTTGAAAGATAGTACTTCAAGGCACTGATTCTCAAAATTCTGTGCCACCTCTTGCAAAATATTTTTCATTGTTGCTTTGGTGCTACTGGAGATGTTATGAGTGGAGTCCCTCCAAGGGACAGTCCAGGGCAGCATGAAAGGGCCATTTGGACCAGGTTATGAGAAATGCATAAAGACATAGCAAGTTCTTAGGAATGAGGAGGGTGTGGAGGTTTGTCTCCAAAAGCTTTCATTTAATGATTTTTCAGGTGTTTCACAGTCCAAAAATTACAGTAGGCATCTATCAATTTCTTTTATTTCTTTAGTTATCTGAAGTTTATTCCCCTAGAAAATGTGAGATGTTTTAACTTCATCTCTGGGGGAAAAAAAGAGTAAAAAATATTCTGCTAAAGAAAAAAAAAATCAAAATTGTCCTTTCAGTTTTTTAAGGAAAGCCTAATTTGGAGGGAAGGAAGGTAATTTTCTAGGGGAGTCAAGACTTTTTAAATGTAGTCCTAGAGGTCTTATGTCTCCACAAAAATTCAGCAAGATGTTTTTCTTCAGACTCATCCCTGTCCTCCACCATTTGCTATTTCTCTGAAAAGGGAAAATAGTTGAAAGGAGGTGGAAGTTTGGAAGTGGCTGTTTAAAAAAATAAACCTTCACCTTTCCCCTCTATCACCTTTAGAGTCATCATTTGTAAATTAACAACTCCATGAGGGAGGCATGAATAGGTGGGGCCTTTGCTATTATTGCTACTCTGTGATGATGATGGTGTTGAGGAGTGCTTGTTGAGTGATGTTGAGGATCAGCTTCTATAACTTCTCATCTCATTTTTGTATTTCAGAAAAAACTCAAGCAATGATCCAGACCATATCAGAACTTTAAAACCTCTTACACTGTTAATTATTTTTTAACATCCTAAATACTTCCCTTGTGTTCAAGAAGAGCTTGTATGGTTGAATAGCAGGGGGAAATTGAGCCTTGTAGATATAAACAACTTTTAAAAATGAGAGAGGGTGTGGGAGGAGAAGTGTTGTTGCTGAATAAAACCCAAGAAGAATTATCTGTGTGTCAAAAACATTCTACGGTATTTATCATGAATCAGGAAATGGTTCTTCATGCCCATCTTGGATGTTCCCCAAATTGTCTGATGTCCCAGCTGGATGGGTGAAAGAGGAGACAGTAATTATCTGCAGGGCAGGAGAGACTTAAACATTAAGAGCTTTATGCCTCTGATCAGCCGGAATTTTTGCTCATTCCTCACATATAGTCTCTGAGCTCACCAAAGCAGACAATATGAAAAATATTAACAGGATTCAAGAAGACATTAGTAATAGATTAAGAGTGCATGTGTCTCTTGTGAGACTTTTACTTTCTTCATTTCTTTTTTTTCCTTTCAGTCAGAAAATTCTAAAGGTGAGTAGGTGAAGTCAATTTTAATAATTCACAGACGATAATACATCTATTTCTTGTTTGACAGAGCTAGTGTTTAAACTATTAGCATTGTCTGGCATAACATGAAACAGGATCAGTCACTCATCCCTTTGAAACCTGTAACCTGGCCTCATTTAACTTTCTTCCTTCCAGCTTTGCCAGTACATTTTAAAAGTCTTCGTAGAGCTCTCAGCTGCCTTGTGACTTCAGAATTTATCTACCAGGTTGTGGTTAGGAGGAGAGTAAGACAGCACCATCCTCATCACATTTTCTGTATGCAATGACACAGAAACCTCAGTGGTACAGATAGCCATTGAAATTCGAAACAGACCACTCGACTGCTGCACAGAAATGGGTTTTTAAATCAGATTTCCTTTTTGGAACACTGTTCTGTAATTTTTAAAAGCAGTCTTACTTTTTTTTTGCTTCCTCCAAATTGCTGAACTGGTACTACTTTGCAGTCGTGCTTTGTATTGATTAGCCGTAAGGGGAAAGGTGGAATAACAGTAATGAAAATTTAAAAAATATGGTTTAAAATAGGACACCTGCCTGGTTTTTTTTACAGTGGTCTGTGACAAGTTCATGTTTATAATTCCCTACCTCTCTTATCGAGTTACTGGTTGCAGACCCTAGTTATAAAAATTTCTAGACTGGGTAACTAGGAGTTGAATTGCTTTTTGTTCTTACTTTTAATGCTGTTTGACTGATAAAAAACTATGCTTCTGTCTTCTGATTTTGGAAGCAAAATCCTATATTGAAGCTTCTTTACAATAACAAAGACTTCTGACTAACGTAATTGCCTGCCACTATAGTTTTCCCTCAGATAACAGTTGTAAATTTCCAAACCTCTAATCTTTGGCAGCATTTTCCTCTTGATCCAAGTTTCTGTTTCCATGTGTTGGTGGAGATTAAAAAGTGGGTTATGAAGGTGAAATTGGAAACAGAGGAAACGTGAGGTTTTAGGAAAAGCTCAGGTAGGGCCAAGTTTGCTCTGTTTTTGTAGCTATGAAACAAAGCCTATGGGGGCCTCTTCTTATACTGCAGTGTCACCACTGATCACACATTGTGACATTTGTTCCTCACTCAAAACAGTTCTTCTGTAGTGCTAATCCTATAAAATTACCACAGTCTTTTATCCTGCGTGTAGTTGGCTGAAAGGGCTTGCAGATGAGTATCCAAGGTAGTATTTAGGTGTTATTCCTGACCTTCCTTTCTCTGTATCCTCCCCAAGGTGCTTATTGGTATTATCTTTGTATTTTGCATATTTGTTAGATGACTTCTGGACGGCTTCCGGGCTTAAAATAAAAGCCAAAATGAATCTTGACTGATGAAGTGAATGCCGAGAGTGAGATAGCTCAGGTATTATAAACAAGAAGTTGCCATGATTAGAATATGACTAGCCCTATAGGTAAGCCACCCACCTCTACAATAATTCGATAGCTGTGTGGCATAAATAAGTGCAAGGGCAAGGGGAATACTAGAGTAAAAACAAAAACACAGGAAGGTGTGTTATTCACCACAATAGAGATCCACAGCAGTGGAGACTTACGAGCACTTGAAGATCAGCCAAAGGGAGTTGGTGATGGATGACAGGCAGTTTTTGTGCTGGAAAGCTCACAAGAAATATTCTTATTTTTGCCTTCTAGTATTAGCAACCACAATTAATTCTGCTTTGGCTTAACTTTGAATGGAATTAAGGAAAAAAAAATAAGATTGACTTCATTAGGATCTTAAATATAGCTTTGGGAAGGATTTCCTACTCCAGAGTAATGTGTGGTATCTTTGATACCCTTGATGAAATAACTTGCTATGACTGAGAATACCATGGATGCAAACATCTGCATCCAGCAGCCACATCAGCTGGGATATATTTCAGAGAAAGCAGGTTTTGGGGCCATTCTTGTTGGGTGAAAAACTTCTGAGAAAAACCCTTCATACGTGCAGGTGCGTGACAGCTCGTGTACTTACTGTGGGTTTTGTAAGGATCAGCATTATACACCAGAGTTCATCAGATGGCCATTTTGTACATTGGCATGCAGACAACTTATGACTTACCAGGACTTTGAGCTGGGAGGGACCATTTAGAAATGTGACAAAGTGGTTGGAGTCGTTGTTGCTTTTGGCTGGGTCTACCAAGTATTGTCCTATTTATCACAGAAAGAGGAAAGGGCCTGCTGAAGTGGTCAGAGGAATATAATCAATAACTCTTTCTCCACACACCAACCAGTGAATGCCAATGGTGGCTAGAGACAGAAAGAACTAAGCACATTAGATGTGAATGCCTCCTTGGTTTGTATACCAATTTTTCCCTTGTTGCTGACTACATTTTTTTTTCTGTGAGGCCTGCAGAATCTGGGTTGTCCCTCAATGTCTTTTTTAACTGCCAAGAACTCAGAGAGACACTGTTTGCAGAGCAAAACCTCAAAACCTCTAGAGTGTCCTCAGACACTGTGTGATATGAAGGCGTTCTCAGGGCTCCTGTAACCTGTCAAAGGCAGCTCAGGAGATTGGCATGCTCCAGTAGAGGTATCACACCTGTGTATCACTTCCAAAAACCATAAGGAGATTCTTAAGGCACAAAAATGAACTTTATATCAAGATCCTCTGCAGGAAAATGTTCACTTTGGATCAGGGTTCAAAGAAATGAATGAATATTCAGTTAGAATTTTTTGCATTTCCCTTTTATTAATTGCTATCAACTCACTATATTTTAATCTTCTCATTAAAAAGTACCATCTAACCAATTACAGTGATCCATGTAGAAATGCACCTTGGAGAAAAACATTCTGTTGTTGTAAATTATTTTAACTTGGACTTTGGCTATTAGAGAAATTCCTGAATAAGGAAAGGGAGGGTTAGACATCTCTGTAAGGATAGCAATTTAAACTGTAATGCTGATGGGAAGAGATGACTTGACAATGCAGTGGTGGAGGTAAACAGACTCATTTCTGTGAAAAGGGTGTTGACAAGCAGTGATTTTTGGGAAGCCTCCAGACAGAGTCCAGGATACTCCGAACTCCGACTTTAGGGATTTAGGCAATATAAAAATTATTATTAAAAAAAAAAAGGCAACTCAGACATTTATATCAGCTGTGCCTGCAGCTTTTTTGTTTTTCTTTTTTTTTTTTCACTTTTGTTTTATTAAACATTTCCAGAAACATTGTACAGTTAAGCCTAGCACTGTGAAAAGGACTAATATCCTCTTTTGATAAACTCTTCCTGTGCTGCTTTTCTGTCAAATCGAGTATATTTCAGCTTCACATTTAGGCTTCTTCAAAAGAATAGAATATGTAGGGCCTTGAGCCTGGCAGACCTCATGTGGATCTGAACTGAAATAATCCCATTGAGTATCATGTTGTTGAATATGAAGTGGCCTTGAATATTCTCATGGCCTTAGGCATAGATACAGAGATGGCTCCCTCTAAAACCAGGTTCCAGGCAAGCTGACAAAATCATTTCCTCATGTCCCATACAGTGTTTTGCTTTGGTTTGTTCACATACTCCAAATTAATTTTTATTTTGCCTAAAAAAGTGGTGCTTTGTGGAGAGGCAGCTTGCAAGCATCCTGTTTTGTTGCTTCTTTTTTGCCCCCTCTGCAAAACATCCCACTGATTTCTGCTGCAAAGAAAGCAGATTCCTCTTTCTGTACCCTCAGATCCCTCCTGAAAACTCTCTCATTGCCTTCAAAAATCACTGCATATTAGTGATGTGCTGTGACTTCTTGACCATCTTGATGACCACTGTTGTTTGTTGTTGTCTTCTCTCACTCTCTCTCTACTTATTTGTGCTCCATTTCCTAAACTGTGGGCATGGGAATGCAACTTGACCTAATGATTTAGGCTGAGCAAAGGAGAAGAATCTAGTCACAACAGTGTGAAATGCTTCAGTGCAGCAGAAACAGGATAAATTAGCTCATATGAAAGCCTGTTTGTCATGGTAGCACTATGACTTCATGTTGTTAGCTGGTTCAGTAATGTGCAGCATGGCCTTGGATTATGAACGTTTTGTGCAGGAAAATTTCTTTTGGTTCTGATTTGCCGAGCAAAAAGATCAGAAAGATCCTGGGTGATGGCAGAGGTTTTCAGACACAGGCTGTAATAATCACCATTTCTTTGTAAAGATCTTAGAGAAATATATGTGGGAAACTATTTATTACATCTGTTTAGATTCTGCCCCATAAATGCTGACTTTCACCTGTATGCAAAAGCTGAAGGAAGCATACCAAGCCTATATCTGTGTCTGGATAACAAGACAGCTTTTCAGTGCCCTGAGACCCAAGGAGCTCGTCCTCTTGCTGGAAATTCTTTGGATACCATCTTTAAATGTTTTACAGTATTTTTATTAGTACTTTCCACTCTTTGGTGGATCAATGGAAGTCTGTTCTGAAATTTTAGGCACTTCTTTCTTTGCATTAGCGTTTCAAATTAATGGTCTGCAACTGTAAACTTACATATTTGTACTGACACATTTTTAAAATATAAAGCTCTCATGTTCCTGCAGTAAAGGAAGATCCAAAGAAAATGAGAATATCTGGCACTCCACTCTCCACTATCAGCTCATTAGCCAATTCTGCAAATTTATTCTTCATGTGGAAAAAATGTTGTGACGTAGAGGCTTGTTGGCTGTGTCATACAAGTGTTACACTGGTAACTCTGTTACTATAAATTTCAAACCAGTGCATATTTTCAGCAGTTGCAGGGTATCTTCACGAAGAGTCCTGGTGGCGTACTTTAGTAACACATATTTTAGATTCAAAATGCTGGAAACATTGTATGCAGTAAATGTAATTTCATCCAGCTCATATGGATTGTATAGTACCTGGCTTTTTCCTCTTTCAAAAAGATGCAGTTAGAATAATAGAATTAGAATCATAGAGTATCGAGCTGGAAGGGACCCACAAGGATCATCAATCCCAGCTCCTGGCCCTGTGCAGGACACCCCAAGAGTCACACCATGTTCCTGGCAGCGTTGTCCAAACACTCCTCGAGCTCTGTCAGGTTGGTGCTGTGACCACTGCCATGGGGAGCCTATTCCAGTGCCCAGCCATCCTCTGGGTGAAGAACCTTTCCCTGATATCCAACCTAAACCTCCCTGACAACTCCAGGCCATTCCCTTGGGTCCTGTCAGTGGTCACCACAGAGAAGAGATCAGTGCCTGCCACTCCAATTTCCTTTGTGGGGAAGCTGTAACTGCAATGGGGTCTCCCCTCAGTCTCCTCCCGGCTGAACAGACCAAGTGACCTCAGCTGCTCCTCATGTGGCTTCCCCTCAAGGCTCTTCACCATCCTCATGGCCCTCCTTTGGATGCTCTCTAACAGCTTTATTTCCTTTTATACTGTGGCACCCAGAACTGCCCCCAGCACTGGAGGTGAGGCTGCCCCAGCTCAGAGCAGAGCAGGACAATCCCCTCCCTTGCCCAGCTGGCCATGCTGTGCCTGGTGCCCCCAGGACAGGGTTGGCCCTCCTGGCTGCCAGGGCACTGCTGGCTCGTGTTCAACTTGCCATGGACCAGGACCCCCAGGTCCCTTTCCATGGGGCTCCTTTCCAACCTCTCATTCCCCAGTCTGTACATTAAGTACCTAATAGATCCAAATACACCTCTCTTGTAGTTTTCTACTAAAAATTGAAAATTTATGTTAAGGGTCATTTTGTCATTGATTTGCTGTGGCACTTGGGGAGTTTTATATGATATATACTTTATTATTCTCTCTAGCCTTACACTTAATTCTATGCATTTTGGTCATCTAATCACCCATTTTCCAGTAGCATCACTAGTCATTCCACAATTTTCCTTCCCCTTTTCCCCCAATTGTCTATTATCACCCATTTTAAAATGTATTTAGGTATTGCATTTTTACCATTACGTCTCTTCAGTGCTAAAATAAAATTCTATTTTACTTAATGGGTTTTTTTCTCAAAATAAATATGAGCCTCTTGCCCCAGAACTAACTCCCCACTTCTGTTACTCCCCAGCACCTACACTGCTCTCTGTTTTTGCTGCCCAGCTAGCTGAACACACAGGTGTCTTCTCGAGCTTTTTGCAGAACCAGAAGGTTTTCAGGTTTTATTCTAGGAGATGCCTTCGAAAAACATCTCCAAGAATCTCAGAGCAAGAACAAAAAAAGCACATGCCTGGAAATATTCTACTGGTGAAAAGAAGGAAAAGAGTCCAGCTTCTTAGTGTAGGTTGTTGTTGGGGTTTTTTTCCCAGATACTGGTAAGTAAGTGAAACAGAACTTGATTTGGTGTTCATTCTTGATGAAATGCATGTGTCGTGCACATACATGTGCTTTCTCTCTCTTTCTTCTCTGTTTAAATCCCATTTAAACAGTGCTCAGTGACTGCTGGGAGTTGTAATCCATGTGCAACTCTGTCATGAGGCAAACACCAGCTGGAGGGACGGCTCTACAGTCTGCAACCAGTTGAGTTGCTGAGGAGTCATAAAAGAGGGAAAAAGAGGTTCATGAGAACTCAAACAGTGCCTTTTGGAAAGTGTTTCTTACACTCTCTTAAGAGCTACAAAGTCTGTATCTTGTACAGTTTCTTGTGCTTAGCCAGGGACAAGATTACAAAACAGAAAATGACAGAACTTCACAGCCAAATTGGTACTTTCTCAGATTTGTTTGACAAGATATTTCACACAGCTTTGGAACAGACTGAAAGCACCTATAAAAAACTGCTGTTTACTACACAGAAAGAAAAACAATTCTTTTTTTCCTTTTATTGAAGGAAACTTTTTTTCCTCTGACAGAATTACGAACAGTTGAGAATATTTCTATTTGGTTCTTTACTCCTGATAGATGTTTTCATTAGCCATCTCTAAAGTCCCAGTTTGGGTGCATCTGTAGAAGGTTATCTGAAGAAACACAGATGTTTGGAAGTTTACCATTCTTTTAATTAAATAACGTGTTAGGGTATATTTATAGCTTTGCTGATTCAGAGCCATAGGTTAACAACTCTTGTACTCCAATACTGTTGAGTAATTGCCCAGAGCACTATCCTAACACTTCTGTAAAACAGAGCACTAGGGACTGTTAGTGTAGAAAACTGTGGAATTTTATAAGGGATTTTGACCAGGGAGCACTATTAAAAAGAAATACTTCTATTTATGGGTGTTGGCTAATGAGTGGAACATTAGAAAAAATGCTAAGTAGTGATGGCTTTGGCAATAGAAATTACAAATGACAATAGATATTTGTGAGTCGTGAAGATAACATAATTGCTATTACTGAGCTTCCTGCCTGGTTTCCTTGGTGTTATGCTCAAAAATGGTAAAGTAATTTATACCTGCACTGTAGAAGAGCAGATCTTGAGAATGTTTGGTGATAGCATTATTTAGAACAAAAATTCTGGACTTGGGGATCTTCAGATTAAGTACATCCCACCCTTCCTGCTTGTAATTGTCAGCCAAGGCAGGAAAGGTTAGTGAAATGAGAACCTTAGGAACTGTTGTTAGTGGAGATTGGGAAGGTAGCCTTACAGAGAGTGTACGTCCTCTTAGGAAAATATGTTGAATTGTGGGCTGTGAAACAGATCTCTTAGCACTTGACATACTCTACAAATGGAGCCATTCGTTCTGCAGGTGAAATTGATTTATATGTGCTGTGCTGCTGGTGCCCGCTGTAGAGCATCTTGCAGCATGGTCAGAGAGGTAAAGGGTGGAAATGATCAGTCAGGTGGAGGCTGAAATCCTGACCACAGCCTTCAGTGGGCACCAGGTTTCATTTGCATGGTGTGTTTTCACAAAAAGGATCCTGCTTCCTGGAGAGCAGATGCGTTCAATAAAATGCTTTATGCCCCTCAGTGAGGGTTTTTGATGGGATGACTGCAAGGAGAGGGAATGGTAATTCCACCCTAAGTCTGGGCAGCATAAGAATGGGAATTTCAGTTACAATTTTTTTTTGTTGTTTTGGCAATTTAAAGAAACACACACCCACGCATATGCACACAAACACTCTGCTCTGTCCTGTCCTGTCAGTTTGGAAACCTTTGCCTTCTTCCCTCTGCTTTTTCTCTGATGAAATACTGCAATTAAAAAGCCTCATGCTGCTGCTCCATTGCCACTCAGATGCTTTCACTTATTTGCTGGGATCGTGAAGAAAGTCAGCTTTGAAGGAAAAAAAACGATACCATGCTTAATTCACTCCCAAACTCAGTCCCACATAAATACATGACAGCAATCCCACTACTATTAGAGGGACACTGTAGGCAGTTCCCTGGGATCTTGAGTCCTGCTTCAGGGTAGAATTTGTGAGTGAGGCATCCCCTCCAGGGTTACTCACAGAGGAAGGAAGGGATGGCCAGTGTCTTGGCCCGTAGGCTTGAAATTCTTGCCAGCAAAGCTGGAGCTCTATGAAAAGGTCTGCAGTTCAGCAGCCTTGTGGTATAAATACACCTCTGCAGCCAGGAGCAGTGGAAAGAGAGACACTGAGGAAAGGCTTACTTTAGCTGTAAATGTTCATCCTTTGGAAAACAAGTATTTTATTTCACCAGTCATACCCAATTCAAAGATTCTTAATATAAGCATCTCAGAAGTGACCTCAGTTCTCCAAATCAGCTAGCACTGGCTGACAGACATTGTTGACATGATAAAGAAAAGTAGTATATTTACTGCAAGTAACTTTGCCCAAGCATAATTGTTTTCAGCAGTGGCTGAGGTGGCACTAAGTGAACTAAGTGATGTTTTCTGTGGATTTCCATATTCAGTTTCCTTCAGATAAAATGCTGGTCTTTTATTTGGAGGTGCTATGAGCCGACAATAACAAATTTTACTTAGCTGAGACAAAATAGTACATGTACAAAATTTTGCATTTTTCAGTGGCAGTTCTGACCCTAGGCTGGAGAATTATGACATCTGTGCAGACAAGCAGAAGAACAATTGTACACTTTAAGATTGAATTGAAGATTTTTAGTGTCCAAGTTACTTGCATTTTGGGGTGAAAGGGTTACTAGTTCTCCAAAATAAAAGCTTCAAAATAGAAGTTTTCTTTGGAAAAACAAAACAATAATCATTGCTTCAGCAAGATTTTCAACTTGAGAAGCTTTTTGTGACTTTAAATTCTCTCTGTGTTTTCGGTACTAAGCTCTTGATCTACGATTGGTGTAATATAACACACATTATGCTTGGCTTCCTAAACAAGTTTTTATTAAGTTACTGTGCTCTTTGCAATCTTAGAAACGTTTTAATTCTCACTTTACACTTCAGATTTCACAGCTATCTCCGTGTGCGATGCAAACACTGGCTGTAAAATGAGCAAGTGAAACACCTCCCTGCAATTAAGAGAGGACGTGGTTTCCTCAGTGGAAATGATCTGCATTGGCCATAGCAAGAGCTACAACTCAGCATCTCATTTAACACTTCAGATTGTCTTTGCATATGTGGGCTAGAGTCCAACAGCTTTAGGAAATCCTCGGTGGATAGTAATCTGGAACACAAAAAGCAGAAGTCATACTTCAACACAATTGATAGTCTCTTCTTATTAGCAGTCTTTGAGCTCAGTTATCATGGAGATGCAATTAACTGTCCTTCACGGGGAGGGTGGGTCCTTCCAGATCCAGGAGGAGAGGTCACAGATGGGGCTGTGTGGTTATGTGGTTAAGGGTAATTTGGCTTGCTCAGAAAAAGGTCCAGACTCCGGGCACTTAGGCTGAACACATACAAAGCCAGACAGCAAGAAATGCCATGTACCACCAGCCCACCACATCTGCCACCAGGCGTGACCCTTCCAGACTGCAAATTCAGGCTTTTTTTGCTTTTTTTTTTCTTTCTTCCTGTGTTTTCTGTCAAGCAAGTAACTTTGACTTGCATCTCTGACTCGCCCTGAGGAAAGGGACACAATCAAGTGGGCAGTCTTTAGCCTTGTTGACTCTGTGGAAAGGAAATAGATTATAATCTTTCCTCCAGGTATTTGTTGTGCTGAATTCCCTCAATGAGCTCCCAAGTATGTTATTATGCATTTCATGGGGCTCCTCAAGCTATAAGCTACAAAGTGGGAGGGAGTTGCATTTTCAAAGTTGTGATTAGTGCCATGTCCAAAATGTGAAATAGTTGAATTAATAATTTGTTTACATGTCTGAGACAAAGCAAATAGAGACTGTCACTTCTTGTTGAGAAAACATGCTTTCTTGGCAGAGCTCAACATAGATGTTTCCAGCAGAATCTTCTCTCTTTTCAGTCTGTCTAGTGTAGGAAGGGAAGTGTTAGCTTCCCAGTTCAGATTGAGATTTGACAATGCCCAAGGGAAGGGATGCGTCAGTTTTAAGGAATCCCCCACGCCCCACAAAACTTGGAAATTTTACATTTATAACATCATGTCTGCCTTGAGGAGGCAAAATGTTGTTATCAGTATTAACCTTTAGCTAGTTCTTTGTATTATTTTCAGATGGGCATATTTAACTCAAAGGCCACCCTGGCTACCACTCTGCATCAATTTTCAGCGTTGTATGGACATCAGCATTTAAGTATCACCTTATGTATAAATAAGCAAGGTACAATCATGGTTTAAAAAAGTCTGAAGATCTTTAACTGGTGTTAATGGCTGTAGTGTCTTTGACTTGTTTTTCAATGCAGTTTTAAAGGCAGGCATAAGGATTTGGGACAGCTTTGTTGACACAGCCCATTCAGAGCTTCTCTTCCTGGAAAATATCCACAAACTGAGCAAGCTTTGTGAACCTTGTCATTAAACACTTTATGCCTCCTCCCAGTTGCACAGATGCCACTTGGTCATATTGGATGTTCTGTCTTTGCAGTTTCAGACATCAATTTCTTCCACTTTTATCACATTTTTTTTTTCCACTTCTTGTATGATGTAGAAAAATCAAACTAATCTATTTGGGATCCAAAGTAGCCATGGGATGATAGAGATTGCCACAGCTACAGTCACAGGCATTTGCTTTTCCTACTTTCTGAAACACATTCTAAATATAGTGAGAGCTCGGTCTGTCCCCCTATTATTCAGAGTGTTGTGTAGCACCCACTTTGTCCTTCATGTCCTGTGAGTACTTGTCTGGAAGTCCTGGCCTACAGAGGCACATACTGAGCTGCACCCTCCCACTGCAAGTTTTAATTTCTCCCTGGTGCAAAGCAGGCCCAGGGATGTGGCAGTCAAAGCAGTGGCACAAAGTCTCAGGCAGGACTCGGAGTCTTAATGAAATTGCAATGCTCCTATTCTGTGAAAGCAATACTTTTCAAGTGCTGGATTGAGCACCAAGTAGAACTGGATTAGTGGGAAAAAATGGAATTGTTTTACCTCTTCTTCTCTCCTTCAAAAACCACTGTATTCTGAGTGGTAGGCATTATAGACTTGAAGAAGTTAAGAGTAATTTTGAAAGCAAGGAGGAGAGCAGCATAGCTGTTACTTGATTTTTGGAGGAACATGTTCTCAGCATTTCTAGATGTAGAAAATTCCTTGAAAAATCCCAGCAGATTAATATTTTCCTGTCTGGTGAATCTGGCATAGAAACTAAGATCTGGGAATTAGGATCAGTTTTAAAATTTTACAGATCATGAGAAATCAAACCAGAGGAATGTCATTAATTCATTTCATGAGGTGTTCATCTCTGCACTGCCAGGAGAATCACTGCTATATTTAACTGAGCAATTGCTCTTCAGCCAAAAACAGCGGATAGTCCCAACTCATTAGTTAGCTAAGCTTCATTTCTCCCTCCCACTCCCTTCTATCATATCTCTGGTGGCACAAAGCCCATTGTAAAATTGAAAGTTGCCTTTCATATGGCTAGGCTGCACTAGCAGCATTAAAGTAGCATTAAATGTTTTTCACACAT
This sequence comes from Sturnus vulgaris, assembly GCF_052056855.1. Taxonomy (NCBI): domain Eukaryota; kingdom Metazoa; phylum Chordata; class Aves; order Passeriformes; family Sturnidae; genus Sturnus; species Sturnus vulgaris. The sequence goes on along the minus strand of NC_142243.1, from coordinate 74,272,582 downwards.
TTTGCTTTTGTCACTAATATGTATTTAAAGGATAGATAATTTCCATCCCTGCTGGCCCCTGCTGCTTTAATCCAATTATTTCTCTAAACGTGCTAACAGGCTGAGATTTCCAGTTTACAGAATGCATTTTCAGCCTGAAGTGCTGTTCCATAAACAACACAAATTTCAAGAATAAAAATTAAGGCTATGCTTTACTTGAACTGCAGTATGTTGGTAAATTCAGATCTGACTGCAGCGGGGGCTCTGAGTGTGAGGGCTGGCTGAGTTTAACACCACCAGCATTCAGAAGGTGAAACCAAACACATTTGCTTCTGAGAGCCATGCTTGCCATTTAGTATCCATGTATGTAAGCCATTTATCTCCCACATCTTTGCTATGATTTTCTATGCCACGTGGCCTTTCCTTGGCAGCTTCACTTTATCCCTTAAAGAACCAGAATCTTAAAGAACCCCGTGGAAATCTATGAAAAGAAATGACTTCATAAACTAACTTGGTAATACATGAGCACCCGTGCTGAACTCAGAGTAGCTTGTGGACATCCATAAGGCTGGAAGAGCTGTAAGGGCTTGTAGGCACTAAGGTTGATTTGAACTGAGACTTACAGGTAAGGAATTCCTTTTTCCAGCACCATTTCCCAACAGTCTTTAGGTAGTATCATGAGCACAATGAAAAATTATGAATTGCAACATTTTGCAATTGCTGTTCACCTTTGCAGTCTAATGGAGAGAATCTGTTTTATGACGAGGTGGAAGAAAACAAATCCAGCCAGTGGATGAAGGGAAGGAATCTCTGCTGATGCTTATCATAGAAAGTCATATTAGTTAAGGAGCTGCTCAGGTTTCAGCCTCAGAAAGTCTGTCCTGAATTAAGTAGAATCATAGAATCATTTAGGTTGGAAAGGACCCTTAAGATCATCTAACTTAGCATAATTTCTCTAACTTAGCATAGAAGTACTTTTGCTGTATGCTGTTTCTTTCCAGCAGATATGCTAGCATGGTTTCTTTGGCTTAGTACTTTACAGGTTCTGAATCCTGGTCTTGGAATTTCAGGCACCTAAAGGCTTTAATTCCCTTCTTCCGTCTCATTTGTATCCACCTAAAACAGGGTATGATCAAACTCCACATATTTCCCTCTCACTTTCTGACTCACTGGTATATATTTATATCTGAGTTTCTCAGCAGTTTTAAAATAACAGCTTTTATTTATGGACATCCCGTCCTTACTTCTTTTTTTTTTTCCCAAAATGATGCAATAGTAAGTATTGGTAGTTTTAGCATTTCCCTTGCATGAAGGTTCCTTCATGTTTATTTGTATCTCCTAAGCACCTGCATACATTCATTTTACAGATCCATTTAGTTTTCAGGATAAATTAATTTACTCTGATAATGAAGAGATATCACATAAATCTGAAGTACAAACCCTTAATTTCTGGCAACTATATATGTATAGGCATATATGCCTATATCTTTACACTCTTAATGAGCTATCATTTACTAACCAAGATGCTTTATTCTTTATTTCAGAGACATTATTGTTGTTTTACCCTGGAGTAAGTAAGCACTGTTTATGTCCCAGTAAATCTTCTACTGGTCACAGTACACAGAAGTGTTTGTTTATGGTCCACAAGATTTGGATCACTTTCTCTTGTCTTTTCCCTTGCTAAGTATGTCTGCCCAGACTAATTTAAACTTACAGAGGATCATCAAGTGAACCGCATTTACCAATATGACTGTCCCTGTGGGGAAATCTGGTAAATGTTGCAATGCCTCAAGAAATGCTGAACAAACTAGTCAGTAAGCAACATCTTCAGGGTCTGTCCTGCTTGCTTCAGGCACATTTGCTCAATGATTCCACAAAAACATGGTCCAATGCTCTGGTTGTCATAGGTCTCCGAGCCTTTGGGCTTTATGACAATTTTAATACAGTTCATGTGAGGTGGAAGAACAACACTACTGTGACTGGCCAGGTTTGAGCCATAGCTCTGCAGCAGGAGTGGAGCCCAGCATTCCTTGGGAAAAGGAGACAGAGGTCACTGGGAGTGGTTGTGTCCACTGAGGTGCAGAGGAGCAGGGGGACACTGCTGAAGTCAAGTGTCATCTCTGCTTGAGCTCACATCTACAAGTGTTTTTCCATCCAGGGACTATTTCCTCTCTGCAAAAGATGTCCTACATATCACATTTATGAATGTGTATAAACACAATATGTGTATCAGTAGAGGGAGAGAGAGACATAAATATATACATATGTGTGTGCGTCTATATATATATGTAAATATATGTACATATTATACACACAAAACTTAAGTATACATTAACCAAGATAAGCTGTGTTTGCCAGTGCTTTAATCTCAGTGGGAGACTGTTATTGCTGGAGTCAGACTCTTGAGCACCAGCTGAGGATAGGAAACGAGATTCTGGCATGCAGGGTGTGGGAGGAATCTCTCTTTGTCTATTCCCCCTTATTTTGTTTCAGAGAACATACACAAATAACATTCACATGTGGCCACGAGTGATGTAATGCATGCAACTGACTCCAAAAGGAGCTTCTCTTGTGAGTGTAGCCCCTTCAGAGCGTGTATCACTTTATACTGCTATTAAAGAATATGTTGCCATGCCACAAGGTAATATGAATCGTTTCAGAATGCTTTTTTTCTGAGAGAAGTTGGAAATCTATTTCTATCTTTATCATCCTATTAGTTTGTATATATAGAAGAGGCTACTTCTATCTATATGTGGCTGTACGTGTGCATATAGACAGAGTGGCATGAGAGCAATTTCTTCTGACTTGCCAGATTTTTGTGTTTTTATCTGTTTTCATTGCCTTTGCCTTTTACTTAGAATAGCAGAAGTCTGTGGCACATCGATTCTGCTGTCCGTAGCTTGATCATCAGGTTAATGCTGTGATTTCCTGTCGCAGGAGTCTGTGGCTGCAGGGCACAGAAAGCACTGTAAAGCCTGTTTTCTTGCAAACATGTTTGTGCTCCAGCACAATCCACACAGCACAGACCCATTCCCAGTTGTTTAAATTAAACACTACAAAGGCAAAATTTGCCTAAATTGTTAGTGTAGGAAACAGAATAATAGAAAATTGCAAATTTCTTCAGGCCTCAGGGGCAATATGAAGCCAGTGTTTGAAAAGTAATCACAAAACTGCAGCATCTATTATTAAAAAAAAAAAAAAAAAAGTCACGTAAGGTTTGTTCATATTGACTCAAGAAACAATGGTTCCCATCTCCCCCTGGCTCACAGAGGGTCCCTGGGAGAAGGTTCTGTATGAAGTGCAACTGTACTGAAGAAAACAGTTACATCAGTGTGAAATGGGGTATGTGAAATCAGATTCAGAGCCAGCATGAAAACCTTCTTAGCAAGGGCTCTTTTCACACACATGGAAGGTATTAGCACAATCCCTCCCCAGATAGCACAGATAGTGTCAGGAAAAAAACTGGCTTTCCTGGATCAAGTATAGATTGCCAGGGCTTAAATTGCATGATAATGAGCCTGTATTACTGCTATTTATTATAAGTACTGGCAACATATTTGGCACCATACAAGGCAAAAATAAATAATGTCTTAATCCTAAAGAACCTGTGGTGTGAAAGCAGATAAAGGTAAGGTGACATATGAAGGGGCATATGGGAGGTGTTGTAGTCAAATGTAAATTGTTTTCCTTAAGGGTAAAATGACAATCTGTGTGCATAAATTATCTATGGCCACAGATAGGCCTCATCTCCCAGTAATTTAATTCTATAATGCATTCTAATTGGTTTGAAAATAGAAATTCAGTACTTTAACTCAAACCCTTCCCCCACCCCCAATATTTGAAAGGAGCTGGGTGTCGGAAGCAACCTTAAAAGACCCTGCCTCAGACTGATCAACCTAAGGAAAAAATCCAACTCGGTCTTTTAATTTCTTTTCTATGACCTTAAACAAGTCAAATAACAGGTCTTCATTACCTCTAATTTCCAATTAATTAAATAATTATAAAGAGTACTGGAAACTGTAAAACCCCAAGGATCCTCATGACGTTTTGTAGAAAGCTGGTAGAAAGCAGCTTGTGCTTGGATTTTCCTCCTTTTTCTCTGCAATGTACCCTTTCTAATTGCTGCAGGTAGAGTTCAAGCTGGTCTTTAACACACAACCAGTCTTATTATTTCTATTTGGATTTCAATTTAAAAATGAAAGCTAGCTTTAGGGGACCCTGTTATCTTCTCTGTCCAGTGAACCCTGAACCATTCTCTGCAATGGGCATGGGAAGAGGTCTTCAATACTCAACACATTATTTTCTCATTTTCTTAGCAGTGTGTCTCATGTATAGCAGGCAGTACCTGTCACAAGAGCAAAGAGGGACGGTTGTTGAAAGGAAGTGATGGTGGCAAGAGAAGGTCAGAAAAGCACTGCCTGTTGGTGTGCTGCTCTGGAAGATGGGGTGCATGAGTGGTGCCTGTACCTCCTTGGGCTTGGCTGGGAGCCACATCCAGCAGGCCGTTCCCAAGAATCACACCCTGGTGTCAATTGTCTGCTTAAAAAGGATAGTTGTGGGCAAGAGCCGGGCCTTTGTACTATTTTGTTGACTTAGCTTTCTACCCTGCATAGGAATGTTCTCCATCCAGAGAAAATAAATCCTGTCTCTTGGCTAGAATCTGTTTTTTTGATTGACTAAGTGGTATCCTGACTCATTTGATTAGGGGAGGGCGTATGTTGAAAGAGGATTTACTGAAGAAGTTGTATTATCTTAAAATAAATCTTCACAAAGAAGTATTTGAGCAATTACTCTGCCTTTGTGCAGAGTATCAGCCTACAAACAAGTTTCAAATGGGGCTTCACAAAAGTCACTCCAGTATTTTCAGTGATGGGACAGGCAGCATATTTGTTGGATCTGAACAGCATTAGATGAGATTATCTTAACATTGAATGACAGAAAGCCACCTGATAGTGAGGTGGGAGGAAAGGGTCAGAGTTCAAAATTATCTTGACTATTGGAGAAATAGCCTGACATGAATAGGGTATGACTCAATGAGAACACATGCAGAGTAACACATGCACGTAAGGAGGAGATTCCAAATCTGACATATGGGATGAAAAGCAAAAGGTATAAAGCCATTTTCCAGAAAGAAGTTTAGAGAGATCATAAGGGATCGCCATCTAAAACCTGTCTGTGTTGTCAGTATTGTGGAAAAGCGGGTATCCTGCTGAAACTGATGAACAGGAACATTGTGTCTAAAACATGGAGTGTTTCTTCTAACTCAGTGCTGGCAAGGCCCAGGATGGTGCCTGGTTTGGCAACAGCAGGATGGGGTCTGGATCTGCACACCACATTGCAGAAGGGTGTAGGTTTTGACTCAGGGAAAAGCAATAAAACCAATTGAAAGTTTAGAAAACAAGTTTTAAAGAAAGATGTGGTTAGTGATATGTTTAGTGCAGAGAGGAAGCATGATAAGTCTTTCATTAGGTAGAGGGATGCTAGAAGGGAGAAGGGAGTGGCCTCTTCTCTGTATTGATTGGACGGAACAAAAAGGTAAAAGTCAAAATTGCAGAAAAAAGTGGTATAAATTAGATATGAAGAAAATGTTGCCCCCCACTGACTGGCAGGCTTCTAATGTATGTTGAAACTGTTGCACAAAATCTGGCTATCATCTCTTGTGGCCACAGCACCTGCTGTGTGCTGGCTTCAAGTCGGGCAGTATGTGCCCACAATGTGTTTTAGCCATAGGGCATAAGGGTCCTTGTGTTTAGGCATTTACCTGTCTTGAAATGGAGTTTCATTGTGGATTGGATGTGTTCCAGCCCACAGAATTGCAACTGGACTCGTACACATCTGCGGTGGCCCAGATTAATTTAGAACTCTGGAAAACAGACATCCTGAATCACTGCTTGAGGTATTACTGCCTACAACAAACAGTCTGAATCTTGTCTTCAACAGAGGCAGCAAAGTACCCAAACAGTGAGGTATTCATAAAGCTGTACTGTTACTTAATAATCTTAGGCCTCTGAATTTCCTGGGAGAGGTCATCAGAAAATGAGATACTAATAAATAGGCAGTCTGCAAGACAGAGTCGTAGATAATAACTCATTGTGCAAAAACTCTTAACTTTGCACTACTTTTCATATATTGGGAAGATTTGGATCAAAAACTCTTGCTTTTTGGAGTTGTTTGTGTTACCATATTTTTTTAACATTTTCTAGATCAATACCAAGCTACTGAGATATCACTGGAACTTTAGAGGAAATAGATTTATAACTTCAACAAGAAAAAGTAATCTCGTTTGGAAAACAAAGATGTGTTCCCCAAATATGACAAACTCTAGGCAATTAAGGTGAACTATTTCTACCCATATTCTCCCCACCCTTTTTTTTTTCCTTAAGAGAGATAGAATATGAATTAAGAAGCACAAAGCTCTTAGGCACTTATGATTAAAGCTAAAACATAGTTATGATAGCTTGATGATTGAATGACATCTGCCAAAATTCCTCAGGGACTTCAATAATATGAGGGTAATAGATCATTGGAAGTGTTGAACACTGCGTCTGACATGTTTAAATTTATGTATCACATTCCTCCAAAATAATAACTAGTAATGGGTTAAAAGCTTTGGAGGGATGTGGGATATGCATGCAAAACCACAGAATAGGTGATAGTCTGAACTGGTGGTACCAGTTAAGTAACCCAAGATTACGTGCCTATTGTATTTTAAATATGTTAAAAGTGAACTTAATTACAGCAACCTTAACATTTTTTCCTTTGCAATTCCTTTCTAGAATGCAAAAGTGATTTAGGTGAATGTATTTCAGTTCAGCTGCTGATAGGGGTTAGGAGCCATTTTTCATAATCGCTGTTCAGCTTAGTTGATGGCTATCCATAAACTGTTTTAAATCCATCGGTATGGGTCATGTTTTTAGATCTGTACAGTCAAAAATTATATAACAGCTTGGTTGGTTTATATGTCAGCTGAAAGCAAATCAGTAGTCTTGGCACTGATGCCAAAAATGTTACAATTCGTCCTGTGATTGAGTCCTTTGAAGGGAAAGACACCTCAAAATAAAATACAGCTTGGTTTCCAATAAAGTGTTCACCTTGCCTTTAGGTGCAGCAGATCTCTGCAGAGGCAGTGCTCTGCTCTTGGGGAACTCCGAGTTTAAAAAACATATCTCATTTGAAACATGGAAGAGAGGCTCTTGCAGTTTTCCCTCACTAAACTGGGGAAACCAACTATGAAGTTATGAGTACCTTATGGAGCAAGGATAAAAATAAGCCAAATAGCAGAGATCTGCAAAGTTACCCAGCTGACATATATGTCATAGTTTGTGAAGAAGAATATCTGCACTAGACTGTTGATGTTTTTGATGAGCTGTTCTAAAATGTAGTTCCTACTTGACGCAGTGGGTGATGGACTTGAAATATGAGTGCTGCAGCCAAGAAAGTCAAATAAGTGCAACAATTTACACTAAGGTGAGGCCACTCAAGTGCACTGTTCATGCCCTTGCATTGTATTGTCACACACTGACAGTATAACAATGGCCAGTGGCCCTAAAGTATCACCGAGTTAGTCCAAGGATCTGGCTGTGGTTTTGGTAGATTGGTGATAAATGAACCCAGATCTGTTCTGCCCAGATGAATCCATTTCCTCTCCTCCCCAAACTTATTAATTATCCTCGCCTCTGTCCTTCTTGTGACAGGTAGCACGCTGCTCTCTCTGGGTCAATGTCAAGGGCTGTTCCATGGCATACCTCAGCCAGAGTCATGGATCTGCCAGGCATCTCTTGCTGGGAGGAAGCAGCAGTAGGCCAGACTGCCTGTCCTGTGTTGTGGGTTTTTCCTGGGAATTCTGCTTGCTTTGGACTCTCAGCTCACTAGAAAAGCCTTTGTGAGTCCCAGAACTTCTGCTCATCATGAAGTGGGAGGGTGGATATTACCTAGGCTTGAGCTCATATTTCATATGAAGTGTGTGGCATGAACTCTCCTCAGGTTACTTTTTGGCCATGGAGCTACGCAGTAATAAACAGATGATGCTGTACATTGCTCTAACAAATGTAGCAAAACTTTGAATTTTCTCTCTGTCAGACTGCTTTCGTAGTGTAGTGTCATGTAACTTCTCTTCATTTAACATCTGAAGGTCATAATGTATATGTGACTTACTTATTTTTTACTGTAACTTTGATCAGTGACAGCAGTCATTATACTGGAAAACAATACTGAGAGACAGAGGACAGAAAGAGAAGTAATGATGGTTTTGAGAAAATAGGGATTTCGGGAATAATAAAGACATAGTTGCTACAACTCATACTTGAAATATGGTGATTAGCTTGAGTGTGATCAGCTTTGAGACCCTGAGATTAACCAATCCAAGGGGCAGCTTAACTAATTAGGCAGCTCACCATTTTTTTGAATGGCATTTTTATTTGGAAAACACTCTTAAGATGCGCATTCATACTCAAGCCCTTTTTTCTTTCTTTCTTCATTTTTCTCTTTCTTACTTTTTTAAATTTTTTTTTTCTTGTATTCTTTTTTTTTTTTTTTTCCCCTCCTTTTCCTTACCCATATGACTCGATGGCAGAGCCCAGTGATGGCCTGGTTCTCCTTCCTTGTCCTGCCCTGCTCCGGGAGCCATGCACAGGGCTGGCAGCAGCCGCCACCCGGGCGTGTTTAAATTGCGGGCTGGGAGCAGGGAGCGGCAGGAGGCTGCATACCATGGGGTGGCTGTCTGGCAAGAGGCCTCCTCCTGCTTCCCTCAGACGTGTCAGGACAGCAGCTTGAAATGCCCTGTGAAAGTCCCAAGTGGAATGAAAAGCTTCCCCTATTGCTACGCACAGCCTGCAGGAGAGGTGTCTCCAGAAGGTGACACCAGGAATTACCCCAGTGCTGTTCAAAAGTTCAAGGGACACAGGCGTGCTCCATTTCCATATTCCGGAGGTCCACATCATAAAATGAAGGAAAAATAATATCTCAGTAGGTTTTCTACCACACTGAAATTCAACAAGGAAGCTAGGAATGCCAAGTTGAAGAAGGAAGAGGGATTTTCTTGTACCTGAATGTTTTGTCAAAAATCCTATTGCTGTATGATAGCAGCCAAAGACTTATTGTGAAGATGTATGAAAGCCTGTAAAGCAGTGGAACAAGAATTCAGTGAAATTCACAAGAATTTTTCACACAGATAATCATTGTTCCAACAGGGACTGAGTTGGCCGTGACATGAGCTGAACATCTCCAGAGACAATCATGGAATTGTTGAATTCTCCTTTCTTTCCTTCACATAAGAAAGTCACCGAAGTCAACAATACCTCATTGCACAAAAAAACCCAAACCACCAAACCAAAACAAAAACAAAAAACCAAACAAACAAAACCACAAACAAACAAAAAAAAACACACACACAAAAAAACCAAAAGCAGAATTTAGCATCTGCTGTAGGAACAAAACTGAAAATATGAGTTCCATATTCTTGCATAGCAGTGGCTTTCTTGTTAGAGTATAAAGTTCTTATTTTTCTCCTTTTCTTCAAGCCATTTTTTATTTAATAAATGCTGTAAGTTAATTACCAGGGTACACACTTTTTTTTTTTTTTTTGCTGTCTGTCTTCTTTTAAATTGAAAATAAAGCTATTAGATATTTCCTGGTATTTTCGCATTCACTCCTTCTGAGTTGAGAGGTAGAAAGTCATTCCCATCCATGGGTTCAGAAAGCAATGTGTAGCATCATCTCAGGGTATGAAATCACTGGATGGAAGAGTAGGTGTTTACATTCTCAAATGAAAGGGGATATTTTCAATGATATTCATTAGTTCAGCCCTGATGAAAATTATTGAGATTTTGTTTAATGTTTATTAAATGAGAGCAGAGTTATTTAAAAGTGTAATTATTTTGCAAATCTCTGTTACAGAACATACCTGCTGATTTAAAGGCATCCTGCTGAAGGTTTGCATTTCTAAACCTCATATGAATTTGAGGCATGACTAGTGGGATGTCAGATGAATGAAAATTTTCGATTATGTTGATGGCTGGCAAGAGACGGGATTCCATCTGCATATTTTAGGACTAATGAGAAGTTGTGTATTTTCTTTCAGACAGCTCTCTGAAACTTCCATGGATAAGAAAAACTTTTCACAGCATTAAAAATAGTTCTGTACAAAAATTTAGTCAGCATCCTCTTTTCGAGGCAATACATGAGATTATAAATAAAATGGAAATGTTAATTTAAAATGGGGAAGCGGGTTCATAGTATATGAAGAAAGAGAAACAGGTTAGATGCTTTCTCTAGAGGGACAACAAGTATTGTGCTTTTAGCCTCATTTATGTATTCTTCATATGCCACAAAATATTGTAGTCGTGTCTGCTTTCCTTTGAGGTTTGGACATATTTAGTCATAACAGCAGCTGTGGCTTGCTTGAGAATCTTGCTGAGAATCTGTCTACTGAGTGGTTTACTTCTCTGCCTCATTAACGCCAGGACAATCCATTGTAGCATAAACTCTTGGTTCAGTTTTGGTAATGAATTTGCAGTTGCTCAGTTTGAGGAGAAATTATTGGATGGTGATTTTGACTGTAGTAATTTAGGTATCTGTTTGATGTTGTAAAGCCTGAAAAAAATCTCAAAGGCATATTGAACACAGGGAGCTGTTCACACATACATACCAAATCTGGGAAAAATGTATCAGTAGGTCTTACCTGTGTAAATGAAGAAATGTGTATCCTTCTAGTCCAGTTTCCAGCTCTGGGACACACCATGAAAGTGCCTTTTTCCATCTCCTGTGTAGCTTTGTGAATACTCTCTTACTTCCCTATTCCAAAATGTTGGGAGGTCTTATCCAGACAGATCTCTCTCTTATTTCCTCTATTCTGGCTTTTTTATATTTAAAAAAAAAAGAATCTGCTAAACACTGCACACTCGAGACTGTGTGTATATAGAGAGAGTAGGAACAGCTTCTTCTCACTTGGCTATTTAAATGCCCCTTACACTTTTGAAATTGCAAGGGCTCAAAAAAGTTTTGGACTGGCCACCTTCACAAGGATGAATATCATCCACACAGATCTCTAGCAGTTCAGGAGTTAAATTCTGTGCTTTCCCAGAGAGTAGAATTTCCTCCTCCCTCACGTCTAATTGAAGGGTACATATCTACAATCTACTTTGAACAGATTTTGCATTTGCTGCGCCCAATGTAATATGTCAGATTAAAGCCTAATTGATATTAATTGTCAGTTTGACAGGTATTTACGTAATGCACCTGTGATTTGTCCATGCTGCAACATCAAAGAACAATGTAGTCCATTGTCAATCTTGTAAGTTTTTTTCTCTTCCTGAGACCAGATCATTGTTCAAGAGTAAATATGAAGTATCTTTCACTAGGTTTGCATTGGCATGTTTCCTCCCCAGTTTTGATTTGACTAACAATAGAACAAACCTATGCTGATTTTGTAATGTCAATTCCAAAATGATCAGGAATCACTTTGAAGCGCGTTTGAAGCATGTTTTCTGATAAGCGAGTTCCAAATTCTCATAATCCTGCTGTGAAACGGTCCTCTTACATTTTGTAGCATGTGGGTTCTGACTCATCTTTGCATTATGCTCTTCAGTTTTATCTTGATGTAAGCCCCATTGACTTAATTACACTGGCATAAAGATGGAATGGGGAAATGGGGAACCACGCCCACTAACAAGTCCATCCTGAAAATATGGGAGTTGTTCTTTTGTCTTCAGGGAGGTTTTGCCAGAATGGGGTGTTTCTTCTAGACAGACTCTTTGCTATTTTTAGCAACTTGCAAGAAAACTGAAGTGTATTCTCCAAATCATACCACGGTGAAAAAAAAAGCAGATATGCATCAGAAGGCTGTAACTAGAAATGGGAAATTACAAAGTAGGTACTTGATGTCTTTGATAAGGCAGGGCATGGTGCTTCAATCAAAGACAGTATTGGATATAATTCTGATGTTAGGTTTATTTTTAGTCAGTGTGTAGCACATGCATTGTACAGTTATCTAAAGAGATGAGGAGAGAAAATAAGTCAGGATGGTAACTTAGGGCCGCACTGAAATACAATGCAGGAAATGAAAAAATAAATGTTATTTACACATGAAAGTGCGAGGGGAAGCTACAGTCTCTATACTGCAAAGGACATGAGATCTCGAGGCTTCAGAAAGATTTGGATTGTGGTGTTCTTGAAACAAGGACTGCAGCATGAATTCAGACAGAAAGTGCTGCAGAGAATATGAGTTTCCCTCACCAGAATCTCTGGCATCTCTGAGGGCTGTTTGGGCTGGTTGTTTTCTCTGAGACATGTAACATGATTCTCCAAACCCCAAGTTATGTCTAGCAGGCAGGATTTAACTTTTAACTGGCATGATTTCAGTTATATCAACAAAAGATCTCGGTCTCCTGCCACAAACAAACAACTCTAAATTAACTGGCCGGAATAATTGAACAAGGGGTTGTTTGTTTGTTTACTTCAATTACTGTTTGTGGTAGCAGTGGGTGGAAATTAAATCTTGCCACTGCTTTCTAACATCTATCAGATTTGGAACTTTATTCCTCTCTAAACCTTTGTATTGCATGCAATTCTCCATGATATTTTTCCTCTACTACTTGCATCTCCCTTTATTTTTCATTCCTGAGATTCTAATATATTACACTGGGCGTTGTAGTACTCTTGATCCAACAACACTATTGCCTTTTCAAATCTGTGAAATCAGGTTGGGGTTTTTTTCTTAGTTATTAATGTATCTATTAGTTCTTTTCCCTGTTTTTGAATCCTCTCTATTTCTCTGAATGATTTTTTTTTCAGGCAATGTCTTTTCATTTTATCATATTCCAATCTCCTGAACTCTGTAACATAATTGGCATACTTTTGTTTCTTAAGATGATGTTCTTTGTTAAAAATCCCCTGCCTTTCTCAATCTACTACATTGGATGTATAGTTGTAATTAGAACTATCTTTTATTTAAAATATCGTCACCATTCAAAAACTATTCTGTAAAATGTCATTAGAATCTGGCTTTTCTTCAATTTATCTTGCCTCTCAACTGTTCCAGCATTTTCTGTTTGTTCCCATGGTGTCAGCATCAAGCATTTGTTTTTCTGTTTTCCCCTCTCACTTTGCATAATCTAGTAATTCTTTTGCCTTGTATTCTTAATTCCTGTATTATTTCTGTGAACACTCCAGCCATGCTCCTGTGCCTGTTTTACCCTACAAGTTCAATATGTCATTCCCTATTCTGCTTGTTGTTGAACTGATGGAAACACAGTCTTTCCATCTTCTTCCTCATTCCCGAGTAATAAATGCAGCCCTAGTTTACATAGGTAACAACTCAGCTTAGAGCCTCTGTTCCAATTTCCATTCTTAATTTGGTTTCTGTGACCTAGTATTTGTCCCATGCTCAGCCATCACCCCACAGCTCTGGAGCTGAGTTATAGTCCAGCTCGACTCAGGAGTTTTTCCAGTGTTCAGTACTGGTGCTGAGGTTTGTATTTTGGATGCTGTTTCACTGGTTCAATGCAGGAATCTGCAAGAGCTGGAAGTGTTTCTGCAGCTACCAAAGTCCTGAAGGAGTTAGGAAGCCTGTAAAATACCTGCCTAGTTGCTGACTATGGTTCAGAAATTCTCTCTGACACTGCCTCATCCGAGTCAGTGCTGTGTGTTTAACAACTGGCACTGCATGTGTGCCTGTGTATCTGAGGAGGCAGAAACAGACTGCCTGTTGAGCACTGTTTCATCGACTCTTGTGGGCCAAAAGTGTGAATAAGCTGTGTTTAATATGGTTGTCTAGGCTGTTTACATTGGCTTTTTGAACCACAGCCAAATTAAATTTCTGAGGAGGCTGCTATTGCTTTCTAAAGATGTTACCCCCTATCTTTATTCATCAGCTCGGTTATTTACCAATCATTACCTGTGTTTGGCAGAAGAACAGCAAATAAATCAGGTGCTTTGTGTTTTACATGGTCTTGGTAAATGTGTATTAAAACACAACATCCTTTTATTTGAGCAATATTCATAAGAGAGCATATTAATTATTATTAATGTTAGAATATTACTGTTTTGCTCTATGCCTTAGGAGATGACAGTCTCTGTGGTAGCATTAATTAACGTGTAGCTTGGCTGTGTAGGCAGAAGGCAAACGATCTGCTAGCAGGTTATTCAACATTAGCATACAGCCCTCCATCTCGTACAGTGCTTTCAAAGCAATTCTCATCCACTGCGCTGCAACCTTGTACTAACCTTATGTTAACAAATTTATAACTTGGAAATTATTCTGCTGACATCAATGGTGTTACACCATGCAAAACCTGTTTAAAATTAGGTCTGAGGTATTTCAGTTTTAATTTTTAAAATATGTTCTAAATAGTATTCACATGCTTCAGTAATTGACAGCTTGGGATCACTTTTCTGTTTTTAGCTCAAAATGAAGGTTTTGTAAAGGTTTTTAGTCTGGTTTTCCCCTCTCTTCTTTTTATACTTAAGTTGCTCCCTTAGGCAAAATCACTGATTTCCTATCTTCCCTTTGCAATGTTATGAACCAACAAACAGAATTGTCTGCCAGTTCGTTCTTGAATATAGATTGTTTTTAATAAAAGCAGAGCATGCAGGAATCTTCTGCTTTACAAAACAGAAACTCCCTGTCTGTCTGCCTGTGTACACAGAAAACCAAAAATACTCTAGAAAATACACTAGAAAAACATTTTAAAAATAGAAACCACACATGAGTTAAAGGAACCGTACAAAGTCAAACCTCTTGAAGCTTGGTAGTGCAAGCATTACAAGATCTTAGTTTTTCAGGGATTACCTGCTTGCTTTGTCTAGCAGAGTAAGAGAGATGTTTCATGGATGTTGGAATGCCCAGAAATTTAAGCTATCCATCCTTAGCAGATCTGTGCTGGGCACATGCAAATTGCCCCTTTTTTTTGTTTTCAAAGGCACATGAGTTGACCAGGCTGGGGTGAAAGTTCACCAGAGTGGCAGAACGCATCTACATGGCAAATGTGAAACAACCTACTTGTTTTGAGTGCCAGCTATAAAATAGTAGGATTAGAGCTTTCTAAACTGTCCACTGCTTTCTTTTGAAAGTAACTGAGACATGATGGGGAAATAACATCCAGGAGAGACACTGAGGGGCCAGGGGTGGAGCATCCAGGTCCCACTCTTCCTCCATTCCACCCAGGCTCATACAAAAAGGGGCTGGGGGAAAGAAGAACCTCTCCAACATGCTAAGTCACAGGATACTTTTCAGCTCTATCCTGAGATGAAGGTAAAAAGGAGGTGCAGGTGGACACGCATGGTCCAGGACTGCTGGAACACCACTGGAAAGCCTTCATTAAAGGCTCAATAAGGCCCTGGCAGCTCAGTAATGGGAGATAGCAGACCCCACCAGCAGCCCAAAACAAGCAAGCATTTTTCCTATGAGTAGTTTTCTTGGTAATCTGCTTGGTGACACAGTGGTTGGGACCATCCTTATTGGTCTACTATCGTCTATTCCTGCTTGGAAGGAAGCCCTTGTTGCATAGTTCAGGTGAGCCAGTGACCTAAGTCATGTCAGGAGCATGTGTTCACTGGGATGAGAACCACTTGGGAAGGAATGAGCTTGTCTAAATTTTCCCCAAGCCCCACAACAGTTCCATGACAGCCAGGCAGCTGAGCCCAGCTAGCCTTGGGAATGCAGGAGACAGGAGGAGGAAGTGGATGAGAGCTTGAAGTGGCAGCTGGGGGCTCAGATAGTAACTGCTCATGCAAATCTAACCTACATGGGTTGTGTGTGTTGCTGGTGTGAAGATACATTTTTAGAAAATGTTTAAGTAGCACCAGAGGCAGTGGTGTGACCTGTGGATGACTTCTCTGTTTGTAACTATGGAATGTAGAAGAAAGGGAGGGAAAAAAAAGAAAAAAGCCATGCAAGAGACACCTCTATGACTAATTCAGCTCTTCTGTAGAGAAACTTTCATTCCTTGCAATTAAAGGGGAATTTCCTAATTTGGCTTGTTTTTTAAAAGTTATTTCCAAGCTGGACACAACATTGATTTCTCCTTACCTGGATTTCAGATTGCTCTGAACATTTAAGTATGCTAAATTTTTACTGAAAATCCTTCAAGAAGAGTTCATTTTGCAGCTTCTAAGTCAACAGACCTTGAGCCCATGATAACTAGTAATTTACCTGTTGGTCAGGTGTTACCAGTAACAATATTCGTCTCTCTTCAGTTTCTATATGTTACTCCTGCTATATAGCTGTAGAGAATCACAATTGCACTGGGATTTCTTTTCACAGAAAACTGACTTTAATACATCTGTTTTCACTTATATGTGATAATGGGATGACCAGTGTACTCTCCTGATTGTTTTCAAAAGTCAAACAGAACCTGATGAGGTGAAGTTTTAACTCCTACACTGGTGCTCTTATAAGCTCACACATTTCTTCCAGTCACTTTTGGTGAAAGGTAGCCATAGGGTAGTCCTTAAAAGTCATGGCTGTATTTTATATAGTGTGATTATATGTCATGCTTTCAGTGAGGGGGGGGGGAGATTTCTCAATTTGTATTAAAACAGACAAATCAAAACAATCCCAAAGTCAAGGTAGAAGGAACATATACTCATAAACCAGTATCATGATTTTTGAAAGTTTGGGTTTGACAGCTGGTCAACTTTGTATGTAGCCTTTGTATGTAGTATGTAAAGGTCCATTCTGATTTTCTGGGTTTTCATGCATTGCAGGGAAAGTAGCCTGAACTTGTCCCACCCATTGATAGATCCTGCACAAGCATATTTCAGTATCCACCTTGATTTAGAGGGATTAGTTTGAACAAGCCCTAATGAATCTCCGAAGATAATATCCCCTGAGGAAGGCAGGAAACACTTTAAAATAAGAATGTAATGATGACTTTGCAACATTACATATAGCAAATTTATTTCCATGGGTAGTAGAAGCATGAACAGGGAAATGTTTTTGCCTTCATTCTACTAGGATTGCTGCACCTTGGTCCCTCCATGACATCAACAGCAGAGCTCCTGCCTGGAGAAGCAAATAGGAAATACAGAGTACTTACATTTTTCCAGTGAAAATACTTTCTCCCCCAAAAGACCACTTTGGTCTTCCTATTATAAAATGTAAACACTTTTTTATAGTTTGAGTATAACCACGCTTTAAACAGCTGCTGTCGCTCACCTGTGCTGCAGCTCTGTTTCTGCAGTGAATTAAGCCTTCTCTTCACAGACTGCACATCAATTGCAATTTTTAAGTGCTTTGGGATCCTTTGGGTTGAAAAGTATGATATAATTCAAGATATTAAATCGTTAAGAAGGGTAAGAGCATTACCAGATGCTGATGCTCATGTTATAGCCGTGCTGTTAACAGCAAGTTGGGAGATACTTGCACTTTGTAGCAGGTATCACATTGCAAAACCTTTTCATTAACTGCACGTTAAAAGTCATGAGGATGTTTGGCCCCAGCTAATCCCATGGTACAGCAGTCCAGAACCTGCCTGATGTTATAGGTTGGAATTTCCTTCTGACATCCCATTGTACTGGCATTTTTAGCACGCTTATATCCCTCTACTCTTATGCTGCTGTCCTTCACTTCAATAGTTCTTTCCTTTGATGGTGCTGTAGCATCTTCCCCCAAGTGATGGTGTAGCACATAGTTTTTTCACCTCTCAAGTTTTAGTATGGTTGACTAAAGAAACAAATTTTTTCCTTGTGTTGTTATGTTTCCTTGACCATCCTTACAGCTTTTCTCTTTATCTGCCCCAAATCCAGTTTGTTTTCTTTTAACATTACCAAGAGCAGTTTTTGAGTACTATACAGGATTTGAAATAAAAGACACATCAATTAGTGACTCGTATTCTAGCTGTAATACTACACTACCTTTGCTGGAAATAGCTCATCCTACACATACTAAGATTATGTTTGCCTTCATGGTTGCATAACACTCCTGATTCACAGTCACCTGTGATGAACTCATGCCTCCAGGTTTTCGTTTACACCAGTTGTTTCAAAATACAGCGAGCTTCTTGTTTTCAGTCTCTAAGTGAGTTATCTCCAGCTTTTTCCTCTTGACTCTCAACTCTTCACCAGTGTCAGACTTCAAGCTGAGCCAGTTTTTTCTTTCTAACCTGAGCCTCCCCTATACTGTTCTTCAAATTTAAGTAATCACTAACCTTCTTCAGCTTGTTTGTAATATTTCTGACTTAATAGAAAGTACCTGTAATGATTTATAAGGCTGATAGTGACAAACCCACCAACAACTTCATGCCAGCCAAAGATCTTCCCTTTTCTGACCTGTTGTCACCCCTTTATACATTTTGTTATTCCCCTGCTGTACCTCATCTTCTCCAGCTTAGGTGTTACTAGAAGGATAAATCATAGAATGATAGTTTAGGTTGGCAATTACCTTTAAGATCCCTGAGTCCAGGCATTAAACCATCACTGCCATGGTGACCACTAAACTATATGCCAAAGTGCCCTGTCTACTCATTTTTTGAACACTTTCAGGGATAGTGACTCCACTACTTCCCTGGGTAGCTTGTTCCAATGCCTGGTGACCCCTTGAGTGAAGACATTTTTCCTGGTGTCTGATCTAAACCTCCCCTTGGTGCAACTTGAGGCCATTTTCTCTCACCCTGTCACATGTTGCCAAGGAGAAGGGATCAAGCTCTGCTTTGCTACACCCTCTGTTCAGGTGATTGTGGAGAACAGTAGGGTCTTCCCTGAGCCTCCTTTCTTCCAGCCTAAACACCCCCAGCTCTCTCAGCTGCTCCTCATCAGACTTGTGCTCCAGACCCTTCACCAGTTCTTTTTCCCTTCTCTGGACAGGCTTCAGCCCCTCCATGTCCTTGTAGTGAGGGGCCCAGAACTGAGCACAGGATTCGAGGTGCAGCCTCAGCAGTGCCGAGTACAGGGGACAATCGCTGCCCTGCTCCTGCTGGCCACACTGCTGCTCATACAGGCCAGGATGGTAGCTGGGCAAGGTCACCTTAGCACACACTGGCTCATGTTCAGTGGCTGTCAAACAGCACTCACAGGTCATTTTCCCCTGATCAGCTTTCCAAACACTCTTCCCTCAGCCTGTCGTGCTTCATTGGGTTGTTGTAATCCAAGGGCAGGACTCAGCACTTATTGAACCTCATACAATTGGCCTTGGCCCATCAATCCAGCCTATCTGTATCCCTCTGCAGTCTTCCTACCCTCCAGTAGATAAACACCCCCACCCAAGTTGGTGTCACCTGCAAACTGGCTGAGGGTGCACTCGATCCCCTCATCCAGATCATCAATAAAGATGTTAAACAGGACCAACCCAAAACACTGACCCCTGGGGAATACCACTTGTGGCCAGCTGCCAGATGGATTGAACTCCACACTCTGAGTTTAGCCATCCAGTCAGATTTTTATCCAGCATCCACTGACTCCATGATTAGCCAAATTAGCCTGTATTGTTCCCTGTCATGCCACAGCTAGATCACTCTTACAAGCAATAGGGTAAAAGCTACTCAGATGCTTCCACATTGTGCTGTAAGCTATGAGACAGAAGTACCTTTTGTAATGACAGGGCATGGCTAAGTAAATCAACATTAGTTTCGAAAGTTTACAGCAAATAGCTGACATCTTTTTTTTCTTTTCTTTTCCTCTCAGAATTCATAGTCAGGGTCACTGAGTTTGCTCTATCTCATCTGATCCCAAAAGGAGAGAAACAGAGATTCTTTCTGCAAGGCAAGCAATTTGTGCAAGTCTTCTTTTAATATTGAGTTTAACTTCTGTCATTTAAATGTATACTTATTTGCAAAAAAGGACCCTGCTTTAATTTGAACACAAAAGAACTCTAAATTATGTTCTAGATTGCTTTCTGCATCTGTATTATGTAAAATTGTGCACTGGGTTATTTTTCTTCCTTACCTGCATTTCCTTCCTGCAGTGGCATTTGTTTAACAAAAGTGAGATGCTGCTGCTTCTAAGAACAACCAAGGTACAGACTCAGGTAAATTAGTTCTTAAATAAGCTTCTCCATAATTATTTAAGTAACAGTAGTTGTTGGTTAGATTGGGTTTTTATGTTAGTTTTGGAGGGATTGCTTGTTGTCTGAATTTTTTTACATATTCTTTTTTTATTAGATTTCAAAACAATAAAACAAGTTAGTAATCTTTTTGTTGCCTTTTTGTGCTTTATGTTTCAGTGCTCTGAAGCGTGTTCTCCACAAGCATGGAACTATCATATTTTGCTTAATGTGCTGCTGCTGCTTTTTCTTCTTCCTCTTCTTCTTTGCACTTCCAGCAGCAGTTGCAGTGCCTGGTTTGTTACACTAGTATAATCAACAGACAGCACAAAACGTCTTTTTAAAATGAGTCATGTCACTCCTGGATATTTCTTTATTTTTTTACAATTCTGGATCAGAGGTTTAGTCTTGCAGAGCTCTGACTTTTTCTATACTTCTGCTAAAATTAGCGGGAATCTGTTCAACTTCAAGTAAGTTTTTCTGCTTCAGGGCCAGAGCACTTGCAGCCTAGTGAGGTGAAGATCCACGTTCTGCTGGTTGATCTCCCTTTGTTTTACCAGCATTTGCATTACCAAAACACTGGTTTAGCACTCCATGGAAGGCAGTACAGCTGAGTCAAACATGAAGCTATTTTCATTCTAATCCTTACAGTTGTCCCCTTTTATTCAGCCTAGCCAAGCTTTGTTGGCCATGTGCTGTACCATATGCTGTAGCTCATGTGGTGCTGCATAGAAACTTTTGATGGGATTTTCTGAATTATTCTCAATGTGAAATAGACCAAACTTTATTAAAAATAAAGCTGATATGCCAGGATAAAGATGCTCATATTTTGTGGGAGATCTCAGATAGGTGATATATCTGGAAGGACTTTGGTTTGTGGAGTGCTGGGGAGGAATTCTTTTTAATATGGGGTGAATTCAGTTTGAGATTTTTCTTTTCATTTATTTTGCTTTTTAACTCTACCTTTTGGTATTTCAGGAACAAGGGTGTGAAACAAACACAAATCTATTGTATTTTTTAAAACTATTTTAGTCCTGTTTCCAACTCCTCTTGTGCTGACATTCTACAAACTGATTTTCTAAAAGGACTGTCACCATCAATTTTGCTTTTTTAAAGGACTTTAATTCTTTCAGCATGTTCATATGGTTTTATAAAGCCCCAGATACATGGCAAATCCCCTTGGTGTTGTAAGACAAGATTGCTGTTAAAAAATGTTTAGGCTTAGTCAGCTTCTTCTCACTACTGAAGTCATGAGGGACTCTGGGAAATGGTGTTTATACTAAGCTTAAATTGATAGGGCAAGTTTAATGCAATCGGGTCAAAGGTACAACTGCTTAGCTAGTCTCATCAACCACTCGGGTTTCAGCATCAGTTTATAAGAAAAGGCCTGTAATGATAACATCTGGCTGCGAGCGCATGGGCTGCATTCTCCCTGCAGTGATTGAATGCAATTTAATGGTGGGCAGGAGCAAACTGAAGGGCAGCTCCATTCCTGAATTATGATCCCCAATAGATAAGGTACAACTGCCAGACTTTGATCACCCCTGTTATCAGCTCACTTGATGAAGAGCCTTTCTCCAATATAACCTGGATGGAGATGTCTTCCTTGGAGGAAGGAGCGTGGTCCATGGACAAGGCTCGGGAGGGGGGAAGTCAAGTCCAGGACAGAGCGTGGTGGTTTCCAAGTGCAAACGTGTGTGGCTGATTGCTGGCCAGGCGTTACTTTGAGCGAGTGCTGAGTGACCCAGGACAGCGCTGAGGAAACGTGCGAGACAGAATAACGGATTGGGCTGCCCTCCTGACGTGAGAGAGCATCATGCTCAATTACACAGTTCCTGCCTTGCACTATCCCAGTTGGTGTGTGGCAATTTAAATATTCAGGATTACTGCCAGGCAGACCCCAAAATATATACTCATTAGGAGAATGTAGATATCAAAGACATCCTGAGGGATTTTAATCAAAGACAAGTCTGGTATGCTGATGCTATTTCAGACCCTAAGAGGGGCTTTTTCATACAGGGTATGTCTGGGTTTGCTGGCCAAATAGGGTTGTCGACAAATAGGTATTGCCCTCTTTCCCTTATCTGTACTATACCTAAAACTTCCTATCATATAACTTAAATTTCTTTTGTGAAAAAGTTTTTACATTTTGCTCCACCCTGGCGGGAATTTTGTTAAATGTCTGTCCCCAGCTGAAGAATTTGGGAAATTTCAGTCAAAATAATTTCCAATCATCATTACAGAAAATGAAATTTAAATGACTTGTTGCCAATTGACATTGGTAACATTCTGCTTTGAGGCAGGGACTTGAAAAGGGATGATGCTGTGATTTGTATGTCACTGACATACTTCTTTTTTTTCTTGTGAAAATCACTACATGTTGTGAGATTTAGGAAAGAAAAAAAACCATAATTTACACACACTTAATAAAAAGTCTTTTATTTTTCCAGGTAAAATGTCAGAGTATTTAATTCATATTCAACATGTTCAGTCTTCTGATGGTGCTAAATGGGATGTGTTATTTCTGAGAATCATCAAGCATGGTCCCTTCATCATCCTACCATCAAGTTGAACTGAATAAATCTGAGCCAACACATGGCATTTTTTGTGGTCAGAGGAACCACTTGGTACAGAAGATCGACATTATCTCTCTTCCCAAGTTTGCTTATACTGTATTGCTTACAGTGAGGCAACACAGACCTCAAAGCCCGCAAGGTTAGTCATTATCTGACCTAGCTGTTTTCAGCAAAGGTCCCATTAAATTTCCTCGGATTGCAAACAAAACAGGGAAGCGGGTTCTCAGTTACATCTGTCACCCAAAAAAGGAGTATGCTCTCCTTTGTCTCGAGGAGCACGTGTGGGTGGGCTGTCTGTGACTGACAACATTAAGATCCATAAGAGCCAATGTGGGACCCAAATGTTGAATATATCCAGCCTTGTTCCAGCCTACAAGTCTTTGTAATCACATATGGCACAAGCTTTACTCTAGATGGGGGCATGCATTTTTCCATTTTCTCTGCACATGCATGTGAACTGTTTCCATTAAGGATGTTCCTTATGATGTGTTTATATTGGGTTTGCTGATACTCAGGTGGGGATGCCTGTCATTCATCTTAAATGAATATAGGACCATTATTGGCAGTGAACAGATCTCTGTGTTTATCTTGTATTGTTTAGGTAAGAAAATTCAGCATACAGCTTAGGTTGGTAAGATTTGCCACTCCTTTTGAGGAACCAAAACCCAGGGAGACCATTCAGCTTGCCACAGATCAGTGGCAGGACAGACCATGGGATCTGCTCTCTAATCATGAGAAAGCACAGTCCTGCTCCTGGGCCAAGGCACACCCTGCTGTAAGATCAGCTCTTGTACATGCTAAAGGGTAGCATTTTGAACTCTTTTGTCCTGTTTTACTGTGGGTAATTATAAATCAGGTAGTAAACCATTTTCTATTGGCACAGAAGACAGTTAGCCAAAGCATGACTCACAATTCCTCCACAGCTTTGAATTGTCTCAGGAGGTTTCAGTGCTCAGCTTAGCACGTGTAATGTGTCTTCTCATATAGATGGGATGAGGCCCTACTTAAAGTGGTAATGATTATATACACCATACTTCTAAATGTATAAACTGCTTTTGAACAGACTGGAAAAGCTAAAATACCAACTGCTAAACCAATGAATCATACTTTGCAAGGGAGTGTTTTTATATATAATATATAAGATCCAATTGTATATGTAGAGGCAGAGTGAATACTTACACATCACATGTGTAAGATATAAATGATCCTGATGAACATGACTGAAATAAATATGTTAATGCTCCAGTTAGAACTATTTCTACATTAATTTCAAAATGTTTTTGTTATAGTGTAGATTCAATGTCAGGAAGATGAAGGAATCTGGGCTTTTAACTGCAACCTCCACATTGCAGTGTGACTCTATGGGGATGTTGAAAATTAAACATTTGGTTTAAGCATTAAACACTTAAATTTTCTTTTTAAGTCCTAGGCCTGTGTAAAAGCAGATTGGGAAATGGTTTACAGTACTTCCTATTGGGGGCTTCCATACAGACAATGTCAGAAATGACATCACTTTCTGCTAGTTACTTTTATTACTTTTCAAGAAAAAGTCTTTAAAATGCCAGCATGTAATTTTCCTGGTGACAAGTGATAACCTTTATGAAAGGTCTGTTTTTCTTTTAAGAGATAGATGCTTTCAACCCACTTTGGAGTTAGTGGGCTTTATCAAGGGAAGTTGCCATTTGTCCCCAAGTCTTGCCAGCCCTGAAAGGTGTGGAAGGATTAATCACTGGAGGCAGTTGTTGTGTTCTTGGCTACCCTTCTCCCTATTCAGAGCTTGTGATGAATGGTCTTGCAATTGGTCTCACAGTGAAAAGACCTGTCTGCTGGAAGGGTAGCCTAACCCATGGTGTCACCTCCAAGTAAGGAGACCTTTTGATTCTTGTCTTATTTCATGGTCCAAGTATCTCTTCCCATGAGAAGGACCAAGGAGAGAAGGCATCCTTTGTGCTCCCTCTGCCACCACTGGCATTAGACTCCACCTTGAAAGGTTTTGCACTTGGGAGGGGGATTACCAAGCACATAGTCTACAAGGGTGATGGGACAGAAAACAGAGAGGGAGGAGGAGTCCCATCTCAGTTATATCTGTCACCTAAAAAAGGAGTATATTCTCCTTTATCTCAAGGAGCACATGTGGGTGGGCTGTCTGTGACTGACAACATTAAGAAGATCCATAAGAGCCAATGTGGGACCCAAATGGACAAGTGTGAGAAAAAAAATCCTTCAGAGAAGTGGGGAAGGGAAAAAACAGCAAAAGTGTGAAAACATCAGTAGGACAAATGGAATGTACGTTAAAGTAAGGTGTACGAGGGAGAGAGTTAGATAAATGGAGGTGATTTAGAGGGGAATATGGCAAGTGGAAAAGAAGTGTTCAATGAAGGAAGCAGAAACAGCCAAGAGGAAATGAAGAGAGATCATGACTTCCTAAAAGGGAAGATATATGCCAAGCTTAGGGAGGGTATAGGGAACATTTTTAAGAGTATTTGTGGCACTGAAGCACAAAGTTGTATTAATAAAAGAATTTTCACTGTCCGTCAGTGAGAGCTGGAGTGCCATACTTACATCAACTTTATATACCAAATTGAGGAATGCAATAAATGAAAACAAAGTGGAGATTGAGGGACTAGTTTAAGTGTGTGATGGACAAAGGAAACAATAAGACAGATAATCTGTTCAGGTTTCATGTCACGTTTACAACAGACTCTGCCTTCCACTGGATGGAGTAACCAGTATCCCCATCTATGGCTGGATAAGTAGCAATATCTGCAAGGGTAGGTTAATCCAGCTTTATGTTCTTTCAGTCTGAGCTGGGCATGTTGACTAAGTCGACTGTAGCACACAGTTCTTTTCTCCTCAGAGTGGCATGATCTCTGTGAGAGATTCAGGGTTGCTTTATCTCCTTGTGTCAGCTCCTTCTGTGGTCTCCAGGCTCTTGGAAAGGTACTCCTGTTGCAGGACACTCCTCCAATTTTCTGCTACTTAAGTGCACTGAAACCTATAATCTCAGATGGTGTGTTATAGTGTTTCTGTGCATGAATTATACGGGAAATAAACAAAAGCTTGTGGATTTGGTACAGGCTAATTCTTATTTTTAAATAGAATGTAATTTGCTATTGGCAAATTAATCTAATTTATCCTAGTTTCATTTGTTTAAACAATGTGAGTAGAGTTATTAATGTGCAAAGGAGTTGGCAAATGCTGCCAAATCCACTAATAAATCTGGCTGCTGAACATAGCATTTGGAAATGGAGTTATTTGCCATTCTCATTTTGCAGTATGCTAATTTCCACAAAAACCCACTATGATATTAGAGAAAATTGTGGCTTCTCCTGGAGAAAAAGCAAAAAGAAATTACTTATCTACCAATATTGTACAAGAACTAGCAGAAAACTGTAGTGAGCAAGATAGATTTGCAGGACTGTTCTCATTTGTCAGCGGTGGAAATGGTCTTACTGACCTGTTGCAGGTTATATTTAAAATCCAATTCTGTGTATTTATATTCATCTTCTCATTTTTAGAGCTTTCAGTTAGAAGTTCCTGACAGCAACTCCAGCTCCAGCTCTTTTGTGCATCCATGCATGTGGCTACAATAACTATATAAATCTTTGCCATACTTAAGAATTGCCATACTTAAGAATTCTGAGCTGGGGAATCCCACATGCTTGAAGATTGAAGTGGCTGAAGCGTTTTAATTGATCTCTGTAGAATATCACAGTGCTATTATCTTCATAAGAGAGCTGTGGGCTGCCCTGGCAGTCTGCCAGCAGCCCAAGGGCTGTCTCATATTTCCATGAAATGGACCATATTGCCACCCTTGGCACCAGCACAAAGGCTGCGTGTCCTCCAGAGCGTGCAGGTCCCAACACGCAGCGAGGCACCTCACTGCAAGCAGACACACCAGGAACTTTGTGTTTTCTGCAGCCAAGGTACCTGTCTGCCTACCGGGGTGACAGCGAGCAGCATTCCAGCTGCACCACTTCTATGCTAAGCAAGCAGCTAAAAAAAAAAAAAAAAAAAGCAAACCAACAGTGCAGCCAGTATAATTATCTTTTCATCTCACCTGAGTTCAAAAGTAGGGCTTTCCCACTGCCACTCTGTTTTCTTAGCCGTCTGCTCCAGAACCATTTTGGCTGTTGTGGAAAATTAAAGGGGGAATGACTGTCACAGCTTCCTAATGACATCTAGGGATTCTTTTATATGCTAAGTCATTCATATCTTTTACAATTTAAAAGCATGATGACATCATATACATAATGGCCACACAGGACTGCCTGCATGTTTGCAAATAAATGTTAGAATTCATGACAATCTTTTTTTCTCATGCCAAAGATGATTAAACAATTCAGGTCCATTTTCTCCAAGAACTTTCCCTGTAAATTGAAATGCCTCTGCCTCTCTCTGTTAATTGCTAATAGACAAGAGTCCACAGATACCTGCATGTTGCAAGCTTTTATTTATTAATTATTTACAAATTGCAATAGAAGAATCATAAAAATAATTATTGTGGGAAATTATTTTCTATCAACTCTCCATACATCTGCAAATAAAAATTAACATTTCAGCTATATAAATGTTACCCAGTTAGCTCTTCCTGTCTTGATACTGTGGCTTTTTTGGCTTATTGATACTCTACAATATATCTGTATTTCACACATTCCAACAGCTTTGTATCACTTTAGCATGCTTCATTAGCTAACCAAGACTGAAGCCAGGCAATTCCTTTCCATTACATATGGAGCTGATGTTATGTAAACATGAAAAGTGAAACAGAAATATGTTAAAACATGCTTGTATCATTTTATTACTTTGATTATATCTCTGTGCACGACTGTATCCTCAGCTGACGCTGATACAGGGTGTATTTCTTCTTTCACTCATGTAAACGTACATGTAGTCTGCTAAAAGGAAAATCTACTGGTTTATGGGTTTGGTTTTTTTAAGGCTAACAAAAATTACATCAATTTAAACATGTTTAGGACTTCAAAAAGGCAGTTTGTACCATGAAGTGGCTCTCTATATAATTTTGTTTCAGTTTTAGGGAAGCTAGTGCACTGCTAACACTCATGAATTTGCATTATCAGCATACAGTATCTCTGAAATCTGTGTAAGATCAGTATACAATATCTCTGAAATACTTGAAAATGCATCAAGCTTTGTATTTGAAATTAAGCCAGCATCCTGACCTGAAAAACTCATGGTGTTCAGCTCTGGTTCTGTGGAGCACCATGTCAGACCTACGTGGTTGCAGGAAGGTGACAGCAAAATCCACAAATCCTGTAGGCGTTGACTTTGGACAAAAACACCAACCTGCACCTCTTGGAAGTCCAATGATATCAGCAAAACAAGTCTAGCTCATCACATTCTTGAAAGCCTGATTTTAAAATCACACTCAAAAAGACATTCCTGTATTTGCTTTTATTAGGTGTACTTATGCTGTTTGGTGAAACATTATTCCCTGTCCATGACTGGTTGCATCATGGCTTGCTGTATCCCATAACAGAGATATTCACTGTGCTGGGACCTTCATGCTGTGTGTTTTTCAAAGTGTATAGCAGTGGACACCCACGATGAAGCAGGTGTTTACTTCCCTGCTCAAATGCAATATTCCACTTGCAGAGTGAGTGTTGTCAGTAATGATTTCGGCAAACATAAGGCGTGGTCAGAGTTGTCTTTGCAGAAGAATGAGAAACACAATCCTCAGTTTCTAGCAGGTGAAATACGACCCTCTTAATCAAAGGGATCCACTGCACATCTATTTCAAATTTGACATAATTTAAACTGATTTTCTGATTACAGTGCTATCCTAAGGGTTTGGATTTCAACACAGTAAGATGGCTGCAGATGAAGTATTTCCTTTTTGCCTCTTGTGAAGCAATGGGCCCATGGAAGTACTTCAGCCTACTAGAAAACAGGCCCTATTTATCTGAAACAACCCAAGATAAAATACAGCCAGCTGGCATGCCATGTCTCATCTTTTCTAGCACGTCATGTTTTAAAGAAAATAGGCCCAAATTCCTGCCCAGCATAGCTTCATAGAAACCCATGTCTTTCATTCAGCAGGTAGCCAAATATAAACACTGTTATAGAAAAGGTTCATTTGGAATCAAACATGGAAAACTTTCGAGATAGAATGATGTCTGAAAATATTTGCTCAGTGAGATGAAGACGTTGAAATACTTGGGTAGATTCACTTTAGTTTATACTAGCTCTTGTGCAAACTTCATGATGGATCAGAGCCATGGATACCCACAGGACCAAGCAAGGCAGGAGAGCAGTGACCAAAGTCCACTTTGCTTCAGTGAGTTGTTAGCAGCTGGCCCTCGAAATGGGGTATGCTCATGGGAGGATGAAATGGCTGTGAAGTGAGCAATGACCTAATGTATTGTCTTTCCTTCAGGAGATGGCACTGTTTTGAATATACATGAAACTCAGGTGGGAATTAAACCTGCAGAAATCAAAGTCCTGTCTCCACCAGCTTCCATCTGCTAATAATTCCTCTCTTAAAATGGATTTCTTTAAAGGTCTAAGGTTTCTTTTTTCCAATTCATATTTAAATGATGCAATGACAGGAGACACCCTAGGGTGTTACCACACTTCAAGAGGTGACTTCAAGGCCAGCAACACTCCCTGCATGCAACACTATCTTGCAGTATTGTCTCATACCATTGTTCTTTGTTGCTTAAATATTTGGAGAGGTGTGTCATGCTTTGTTATTGCCCTTCAGCCTTTTGGAGAACACAGATCTCTAGTGGAATAGTTCAGCACTTGACAGTGACTTCAAGATTCTTCATCCAAGATTTGTCCAGACCAAAGCATTTAGCAGGACATACCACATGCCTTTCACACTTCTAGCAATATGTTCAGTTAATATACAATTTGTTTTGATTAATTGTTGCTTCAAACTGCATTTTAGGAAGAGTGGCAAGACTGAACTCATGGAAAGAGATCCTAATTTTTGGACCAATACGAACCACTAGGAGCTCTGTTAAATGCAGAACTGCCAAAAATCAAAATCAGGTTTCTATGGTTCTTGGCACAGGGGAAGCTGCTCGAGTTTAGTTCCCATTAGTTATTTAGCACTTCTAGTATTTTTGTTGCTTCTGTTGCTTCATTCAGCTAATGGCTAGGATCTTGAAGAATTTTATTCCGTGGAGACAAATGCTGTATTATTTTTTCCAAGCACTGTTAAATCAGCAGGAGTTATTTCTATGTAATATTATAATAGCATTTATAGAAATATGATATGTGTTTATTACTCAGTTAAAACTATGTCTGTGGCCAAGGTATGTCAAAATGATACTGTGATTCTTCAATTGCCAATGAAAAAGTAATCATATGCTCCAATTTGTGTGAGCATTGTTTCCCACACAGATACTCAGCCACTCACAAGTCTTACTTATTAAAAGCTGCCTTCTCTTTGGCTGCCAGCAATGAAAGTAGAAATGCTTACTTACATTAGTGTCCATTTTAGACACTTACTTGGCAGAAGTATTTCTCATCTCCATTTGCAGGTGTTTGTAAGCATTGCCTGCCCATCACGATGCTCAAGGACAGAAATGGTCTCTGTGACAGCCAGAGCAGACTTTCAGGTGCAGGCCTCAAGGAAAGTGTAGTAAGTTGTAAAAATGTGACCTTTGAGCATCATGAATAAGAGCGAGCAGGCTATGAGGCAGAGTAGGAGCAGCCATATGTTCATTACCTTTGACTTTAGAATGTTTGGCAGAGATGTGTCAAGTGTCTCATTCAGCTCTTCACTGCTGTGCAAACATCTGTGCTACAATTCAAACTTCCCTCGTATAGAATTTAAAGAGAAAACAGCATTCTCTTAAAAGAGGATTCGGATCTCAGCGATCTGGCATAAGAATGGAATTTAAGGTTCAGAGTAACCCCCGAGTCATGCGGCAGATGGATCCAGTTAGGCTCAATTAAAATATGAGAACATTGGGCTGGTTTGGCAGAGAGATATTGTGGCAGGGGTGGGGACAGAGCCTTCAAGGAGAAAGTGTGCTAGTAAGCCCTAGCACAGAATCTTGCAAAACTGAAATGTATGTCTTTTTACTGAAATTAACTATAATGAAAGAGATATTTTGAATGTTGTACTAAAAGGTGCAGGATGGACCCTCCCCAGCTGCAAGCAGTATTAGGTAACACCCTGACTTAAAAAACAAAAATATGCAAATTTCTTTCACTTTTCTTGGACTTCCTCAGGATGTATCCAAACTTTTATTGTATCAGCAATTGAAAACATAAGCAGATAAATAGAGGCTAGCTCCTTAAAAGCATTGCAGAAAAAGCATCAAATTCCAGTTTGGTTACCTGGCCAAAGGAATTTCTCCATATAAAACAGAAGCCTCTGTCTTCCCACGTGTGAGGACACTGCTTACATACTGTAGGGAGCAACTGGAATAAAAGGAATTAATAACCATATGGAAGAAAAAGAAAGGTGGCTCATTTTCGTCCTTTTCTTTTTCTGATAGCTAGTGCTTGGAGTAACAGAAGAATCTAAAACCATGTGCTTCCAATGTATTTCTTGATTTTGTAGATATAGGCCTGTTTTTCAAAGGTCTTATATTTTTACAGTGAAATGAGTTTTTAAATAGAAATACTTCTGAACTTGAAATAGCAGTGTCTCCTCTGCAGAATGAAATAACAGTCCTCTTAGATAACCTGGATATTGTAGAAACAGTAGCAACACTTGCATGCATCTGGCTTACTTTTTGTTGATGCAGGCAAGACATTCACTGCTTATTTTAAACTCCCAGTTTCTAATTACGCCTCTTAGCTTAAATTTGGTAATTATGGTAAAAAAACAGAAGACTGGAAGAAGGTGTATTGCTTGCTATCTCCTTTCCATTCTGTAATTCAAGCCCCACTTCATCCCCGCCAGTGCATTTGTTTCTGTCCCATTAGTACTTTATTACATGCGGCATGATCTAGGTCTTGAAGGGGCATTGTTTGCACACAAACAAGCAGGTGTTAAAGCTCCTTTCATCATCTTAATGATACATAAGCATCTCTTCGACCTTCAATGAGGATACCTACTTCTCAACAGAGAGACAGCACATCTACTTTCTAAGTGTAGTCCCTATTCCTGCCCATTTTGTCCTTATGGATGTAGAGCAGAGCACTTTCCTCCATCACCTAATCTTTGCTTCTCTTCACCCATGCTGTTCCCCAATATCTGTAAGGTAAGATAGCAAAGTCAAGTCCCTTCGTCTCTGTTTCTTGCTACCAGCACATGTAGCTCAGTGATTTGGCAGACACAGAAGTACAGCTGGCTTTGCTGACAGATACCTGCCACTCAGAGACCCCTTAGGATCCAGCTGGATCCCTACGGGAAGTATTGCAAAAGGAAAATGCATTTGTGTGACTGGGCAAAACACAGTGGGAGGGTTTGGTGCCTAGTTCAGGGCGTGTGGGTTCATCTCATGGAGGGACAGCTTGGATTCCCCATCAGCTGGGGCAGAACCAAAATTATAGATGCAGGATAAGGAGGTGTCTGCAGCCACTTGAAGGAAGGCTGAGATTTCAGGTGAAAGGGTGCTCAGACCAACATAATTGCAGTGGAGGAGGTCTGGACTGTACAATAAGAGGCTTAAGGGACTCATGGCCCATTAAGAAGGTAGGAGCTTGGTAAGGTCTGTTGAGCTGGCAAAAATGTGCTCCTTTTCAACTCCCCTACCCCAGGCTGCTACACTTACATTTTCCAAAACAATTGTTGTTTATGCTGAAGTTTTCCACGGTTGGTCTTTCTCCAAAACCAAATTTCATTGTCAGGTTTTAGCAGAAGGCCTGCTGTTGCTGCTTGGGTGGGCACATGTAGGGAAGAAGGATATTTTCAAAACATCTGAATGTTATCATGCAGTCAGAAAAAAAAAAAAAGACCGAAGTCTGGTACTTGGAATGAATGAAATTATTTGCTAATACCAAGCACAGATGAGCTTTTGCAGGGCAGTATGAAATATATATTGCTTTAACCCATTTGGTTAAGGTCAAGAATGAAGTGACTCAATGTCCTGGCTTGTTACAGACATGCTGTTCCTGCATGGAGAGCTGATTTGAATATTGAGCTGCGGTTCAGTGTTGTTGATTTCAACATGTGATGGATCAACCCCACAGAGCAACCTCAATTGTCCAGAAAACTTGCAAGCCCTCCTGGCAGAGTTGGGCAAGACCAGAGGGTTAGTTTGTTTTGTTTCGTTTAATGGAGTTGTAACCTTGCCAAGCAAAGAGGCAGACTGCACATCAGCAAGGACAACTTTTTGTCCAATATTTACGCTCTGCTGAAATCACAACAATCTCCAAGAGCAAATCTTTAAGTTTTTGCAAAAATTGGTTTTGGTAACATGTCTCTTTGGGGTGTTTATTTACAACGCAGCTCACATTTCTGCTACATACTCTTAGATAAATCAGGAACTTTATTTGTGGCTTGCTCTGCAACCTTAGAATAGTTAATTTCATCTTTTTTTCTGCCTCTAGGGGACAAGAATTAGAAATTATCTGACAACAAATACTGTGTAAAGATAAGAAATTACTGTTGTTATTATAGAAATATGGAACGGAGTTCTACAAATGCTGGCTTCATTACTATCATTACTATTATTGAATTAGTAGTTGTGGGAAAGACCTATAATGTAAGAGGAAATAGACAGCTGAAAGGAATAGTGGTCATACAGAAAAGGAAGAGAAAAGTGTTCGACAATTAAGAATCCTCTTTATGGTCCAGTCCAAGAAGAATATTCAATAAAATTATATTGGTAGTAATAAACCTGATCCAAATTAAAGGTGTTCCTGCTACCATTTCTCCTTATTCATACTATCTACTACCATGTAAATAGCAAACCAGTAAGTTTCCTGAGTCAGTTTGTACCCAAAGTGAACATCAGCATCCTTCTTGAAAGCATTCCAGATGTAACCAGGGTCGTAAAACAAAACAGAAGGTTGATGGTTTTACTGTGATGCACTTTGCAATCAAGTAGTTATCTGATGGATCATCTACTTTTTATGATCCATGATGAGAAATATAGCTGTCATATGAGGGATAGATTTCTCATCGTAAAACTTACCTCTGTAATTTCAGCACCTGAATAAGTGCTGCCTCAGGTGCTGATTGTGCTAGTAAATACTGTCTAAAGAGTGATTTCCCCATCTGTTTCTCCTCCTTCCAACTAAATGCACAGTTTGGCAACAAGTGTGTTTCTGCAGCTCCCCCTCGTTCAGCAGCTACTGCTATTAAAGATCTCCCATGAGGAGGTTCCTGTGGGGTAGCTGCTGATGCAGGAGTTCACCTGGAGGAAGAAAAGCCTTGTGTGTAGGTCAGTGTTTCTGCAGAAAGCTAGTGAAGCAATCTCTCATGGGAATGTTAAATCTCTTGTGGCACAGATCACTTCAAGTCATTGCTGCCACTGCAAGGGGCTGAGCTCATGTACCTCATTCAACTCAGGTTTCCAGTGTAATAGGTGAGAGAAAAGCTCCTAGTTTATGTAGGGTTTGTTATCTCTGCTCTGGTAAGGCAATTAACTTGGCCCTTGGGGTAGATGTCTAAAATCAGAGCTCTCGAACCTCTTGTACCATATTTATGCACAGCACATTCTTGATGGAAGAAAACAAGATACACATTGAGGGTGTGGATCAAAACATGCAGAAAGTTGCAATGATTTCACCACTATCCATAGGACTTCTGGTATAAATCAAATGGATGTTAAAAGTGAGGAAACCTCTTCATCTAATGTGATGATTGAACCACAGGAACAAATTTTCGTCTCGGATTTGTGTTGTGGACCCCCTGTGTTAGGGAGAGGTTATATGTTTCAGCGTGCTGACAGACACTATTACATACTGGGCTTTATTCAGCCCTGTTCCACCAGCCTCCAATAGCCCTTTGCACCTCTGAATCCCTCTGCCTTTGGCACTTCTGCTGGTGAGGCTCCCAGATGGGGGTGTGGTTTAGCTAAAATGGGTGCTTTTCACCAGAAGAATAAATTATTCCTATACTACTGTCTGAAAAGGGTGGGTCTGGAGCCAATTTAGTGAGCATAAGTTACAATTGACTTTGGAAGTAATAACTTATGCTTTGAGCTTCCTTAGATGTATAGCCAAGGAGCTGTCTGGCTGCATGTGTTTTTACACATCTTTCAGCTAAATTAGAAATCCAAGTGCAAAATCTAATTTGAGGAGATATCTTGGAGATTTGTGACCTTCCCAGAAATATTTTGAGTCCATAAATGAGCCAGAGGGTCTCCTCTAGTTTCATCTACCTTTTTTTTTTTTCCAATTGCCACATATGACACATTGCTAAATGCTACATGAGGTTTATTATATCTTAATTAATGAATCTGAGTGTTATTTTCCCCCGTCCTGGCAAGCAAACTCTGCTGTAAATCTGATTAGTGAAGGGAGCCAATTTAACTGAACATCATCTTCAGAGATGTGACCAAAGATTGAAGTATATTCACATGTGTCAAAGGTAGAAAAGACTTAGGAAAGCATAAGATGGGGATTGCACTGAGCTGAGAAGTAGGAGGACAGTGGATGGAGCCTTTAAGGTGATGGGGAGGAAGGTAATGGTGAAATGGAAGAAATGTAGTAGAAAAACATCAAATGGAAGATTGAAACAACCACAATTGGAGATACTGGGAATATCCAACAACGCTCGTTCCAAGGAGGACCCAAGTTGGATATGCCTCCTATGCTATGAGAAGGAAAGTGCTTAAAGCAAGCTCTGAAGCCAAGGAGAGAATCTGCTTTTGAGTTTAGTAGTCTTTACATCACGTTAGTGGAAAAAGGACTAAATCAAGCAGACATATAAAGAGCAAGAATAATGGCACATGGGGACAGTTCATTTCTTCCTACTGTCAAATTTATGAGTTTAGCCTGGTGGGATGCTACCAGCAGTGATGATGAGCATTACAAACCTGGGCTGTATTTAGCCCACTCAGCCACATCTTGGCCAGGCTCCTGAAGATTTCCGTGGGAGATTGCATGAGAATGTGCAAGTCCCTCTTCCCCAGAAATAGCAATTTTCCCAAAAAAGATTCTGTTAGATAGGGTGAGCAGGTGTATGGAATTGCTAGCATACTTTTAGTAGGCTAGTTAGTACCTCTGATGAGGTCAGTTAAGCAATTTCAGCCTTGAATATAGAAGTTGAAACACTTCAGGTTTGTAGGAGGAACTTTATTTCAGAGAGATACTGAAATTTGTATCAAAATACGTAACTTGAGGCACACAGATGAGCAAAAATTACCTAATGAGAACAACAACTATCTCTAAATGTTCTCTTAATATGTGAATTTGAATGTGTATGTTTGTTGCTAAACTTATTTTTCTTCTTATGTAGACAGGCACGAGTCTTCCCTACATTGTATTTTGTCTAATTCATACCCATGCAAAACACAGACCAAGTGGGAGTAAATCAAGTTGGTTGCACCTTCTAGTTAAATATGTGAATAACTATTCTGGATGTAAAGCAGCTGGAAACAGTACTGCTCTTACATAGCATTTGCATGTCTGCTATCATGAAGGATCACAGAGTTCCTACACAGAAAGAATTGCAGATGACAAATGTCCCGTTACTCATGTAGCTGGTCATTTTTATATGCAATTACCAGAATTGCATGCTCAGTTCCAGTAACTATGTGCACTAAAATAGGCTACAACAGCCTGCTTAGGGCTGTTAATAACATGGTCCAAAGTCTCAGTCTTTATTGTTTTGTTGTTTTATGCTGGTTTTGTAAGAGAACTGAGCTAGGAATTAGTTTGGTTGTTGACTATTCGGGCAAAAAGCAGCATACATCTACATGTACTGCCAAGGCTGCAGGACTGAAGAATTTCTGCGTTGACCTCCATACACTTTAAATGCTGAACTTGGTATAAGGAGCTGATGGGCCAGAAGATAGATACTGCACCAGGTGACCAGCTGTAGTGCATGGCTCAAATAAGGAACAAGCAGCTCCTGAAATTTTGCATTTAAAATCCTTTAAAATCCATGCATCTCAAACTATCAGTTTCATAGTGAGGCATAAGTCCTTACCATAAGCAATTCAGAGTCAGGCTGCAGTAGTTGAGGAATACTTAATTGGCGTTTCTCTTTTTTGCATATCACTGTTCTCATCGGTTCTAGTACGTGTTTTTTTTCCCGCCTGTACAAACCTCTTTGCCTTAAAGGACTCATGAAGGAAATAATTAAAAAGTACACAGAGGAAAACTGTCTGAGCAGAAGGGGCAGAAATCCAAGGTGCTGTAGGGAGTTGCCCCAAACACTCATTCGGATGATTATTAATTTTTTTCTTACTATTATTTTATGACGCTGTTTATGTTTAATTACTCATGTTTTCCTAACCTGTGTGACAGGCATAATTTGAAGAGCAGTAGTAATGATCAAGCTGTGGAAGTGCCAGCTTCTGCCTACGTGCTCAAGCAAGCATAGAGCAGGCAGTGTCAGGAGACAGCTGTCTCTTGATTAGATCTGAACTTCTTTTTTTCTCATGTTGATGAAAATGATCCTGACTGTTAATATTTAAATATATATTATGCCAAAAGATGCTGTGAAAAGCGAGAGCTCTCTCAGGTCACTGCCTGGAATAGTAGGTCTGTGGGCCTTGACTGCAGTATATGCAGTGAAAATGTATACTGTTTCAGTTGGTCTATTTAGGTGTTTTCCATCTGAAAATTAAGTCTTTAAAGCGAAAAAGACAAGCCAATAAACACATAAGTTCTGTTACTCTCAAGTCAATCGTAGCAGCCTGGGGTGGAAAAGTTGAGGAAGCAATGGTAATTTTTTGGTATTGCTAGGATGAGTATTTGGTTTTATGTGAAAGACACTCTAAACGAAAATCCAGGGGCAGAAATAGAAGCGAAACTGTAGACAAATGATAAATATGTGGTTAAATAAGTCACCTGCTGAATCATGGTGCTGTATGATCACTCATCCTTGGAGCAGTTTGCTTATGGGGGTTGCTCACTACAAATCAATGGCAAGGACTTACACGGGGCAAATTGTGCCAGTTACAGTGTGATGTGAATGTTTGGCTTCTTCATCTGTAGTAAACTATATATCAGAAGGAAATGGTGGAATATAGCCTGAGTTCTCATCTTGTTCCTTCCTCTCATTCCAAGGTTATGTTCAAGTACCTAAGTCATTCTGCCTCCTAGCTTCATAAGATGAGGGTGACAGAGCTTTCTTCCCATTGTAATGTCATTACTGTTGCTTAATTACATAAAATCTGTATCTTCTCTGGTGGTCCTTCATTGTCACTGCTGTGCTGCTGTGAAGCAGTTCTGTGTTGTCTAAATGGTAATACATCTAGTTGAAGTCTTGTTCAGGTTATAAGTGGAATGAAGCTGCCAAGATGTTTATCTAGCTTACTTCAGCTGCTTTTGAGATTCTCAGTAGAGACATGTAAATTCTGTAATTCATGGCTTTGTGTGTTCATGTATTGCTGTTACACTGGAATACGTCAAAGAAAGTAAATCAAACCAGAAGGTTTCACTGGTGGCCTGCACTGAAAAGGAGATGAGAGCTGTAGATGAATTCTAACAGAATATTCCAGGAGGTGATATTTGACTTTGATAAATTTTTGGAGAAAGGGCTGCCATTTCTGTGTTTGTGCAATGCATAATGGGACCCATACCTGGCATCTCTGCCCTGCCAAAATATGAATGAAAAATAGGATTGCTTGTCTGAGGAACAGCTCTGTCTTTCACATTGAAACTTGGCAATAAATGATTCCTGTGTGAGTGGTCTCAAGAGACACTTTCCTTGCAAAGGAGTCAAGTGATTGATGAGGCATCTCACATTTTAAACATTATACAGGTGAAAACATTGGCGTCTTCTGAGCCCATGCCTGCTGCTGTATATGCCTGAAGAGTTTGCTTGCTTTTTAATTGTGGAACTAGAGAAGGTTTGGTAAGTAGGGCAGGACCAGAAGAAAATGCAAACTGTTTTCCTTCTGTAATGAAGTTTTTCATGTTTGACTGCTGCAGGGTGAAGTAATGAAGAAGTTTTTGGTAACAGATCCAAAATTCCTTTCTTCTTTAGTTGAAAGTATTTAAGAGAAGAAGGTCATTGAGAGGGCATATTTCAAGAAGTGGTATATGCATTTGGTGATGCTTTGGAAAGAAGCAGAAGAAGCAGAGCATATTAACCATGCTTTTAAAGTGTATATGGCTAATGCGATGCCAAATCTGTGGAATTTTATAGGCAGCTACTGTGAATAGTAATAGCAGTCAATGTATCTGCTTTTTACCCCTACTTACACTAGCACTGTGAGCTTTAGGGTATCTTGTTGCTTCTTTAAAACTTATTTCGACATAGTTTCAGCCCTGTCAGCAAATCTCTGCTGTGTTACTGGCAATATGAATTGTCCTCCAGAACCCTGCAATATTCCACACAAAATCCTGAGGGAAGAGAAAGCTGGTGTGCAAAGGAGTACCACTGGAAAAGAAAAAGGAACAAATCTGTGATGATACAGAGAGAAAAGAAATTGAAAAATTATTCAAGTGAAAAGATTTTCTATACTATATACTCATATTTTATGTACTATATACTCATTTCTATACTGTAGTAGAAATGAGAAGAGAACAAAATCTCAGTGTGAAGTAGCATGTTTTGAGGATGAAGGAGAGATAGGAAAGTAATGCCAGGTTTAAGATGTTGTTTGTGAACAGGAGATTGATGCTCAAAAGAGAAATGGGACAAGCTTGCATGAAAGAGAAAGACTATGAGACACATCAAATTAGGAAAGAAATATGCCTTGCAACAAAAAGAGATAAATGGGATTTTACAGGAAAATAACTTCACCAAAACGTGGGAAATATTTAAGCAAGAAAAAAAGTGAGAGAAATTAAATGCCAAGGTAAGGGAAAGATGGAAGAAAACAAAATACTGGTCTTTAAGAAGAAAATAAGTTCGTTCTATTCATTTTATTGATTTATTGGAAGATTGTGTGGGGAGTTTAATGTCTGTTCTGAAAGTGAAAGATGTCATAGGAAAAACTATGATATTTTTTTCCCAGGCTTTCCTGTGCAGGAAATGTAATAGGAAGTTATTTTTATTAACGAAGATCAGAGAATATACAACAACAAACTACCAAGAATGCTGTGGAAAATCCGGTTATTTTTCCAGTCAGACCAGAAGAACCTGTGGCCATTGACTAGCAGGAGCCTAAGGGTCAGATTATTAAGCAGCAGGATCAGTGAACTGCATAGCAATTGGAATCTGTGCATCTTTAAATACACATCAACAAACTTACATTACAGTCAAAAAGAAGTCTTGAGCACCACGTAGTCGGTATTTGCAGCCATTCATTAATTGCTTTGTGCTCTGTTTTGTCTGCCTAATCAACACAAACAGCAGACTTGTTTGATTTCATTTGCGAATGTGAAACCAATTGATTTTACGGCAATATACTGCTTGCTGAGCAGTATTTTTCCATCAAGACAGTCAGGTTACACCAGTCACCAAAAACTGATGAGGCAGAACAGTGAGAACCTTGGATAGAGAGAGACAAGGTCTTTGGCAGAATGCTTTGGAATTTGTTAGGGGGAATGCACCCCTCAGTTGAGCGTAGCTGTGATGCTGAGTGTGCTTGGAGGACTTTATCCTTTCAAAAGCTATGACAAGCTGTGGCAATACTCAGCCCACATCCATAACACACTTGCAAGGGAATGTGAGAGGAGGGAATGGGGAGCACAGTGCCTTTATTTGCAGCTGTAGTATGTGTTTCATCTGTAAAAGATATATTCAGCTGTCTACCTTGCCTGGGCTTGACCAGTGGCCAGTGTTTTATCTTAACAGGTTTGGTTGAACACACATGCAGAGTAAAACAATGTTTGTTTATGGCCAGGAAATGCATAAGCTTTTTAATGAATAAAGTGTGAGTTTGAACCATTAAATGTGACATGCATTGTTGTGTGCTACTACCTGCAAAGGGTTCTTCTTTGTAGTGTCCCACTTGGACTCAAGCACTAAATCTTTCATCAAAGCAAGTCTGATTATCTTGCACATGGTTTTCCTGAAAGGATGTTATGATTTTCTAGATGTTTGGTGGCTGGTGATAAATTAGGCTTTTATGATGTCATGTGAAAGGCCACTGCTTGGACTTCCTTCTCTATGAAGTGCACAGGAGAATACATTTGGGACATACTCAGCATCAGAAATTATTCTACCTTGTTTTATTTTAACCCTTTTGTGGACTCTTGCTTGTCTTGTAACTGTATTCAGGCAAGGATAGATTCATTTTTGCTGACAGGAGCCCCACAGTATAATGTTCCGAGTCCCCTCCATATGGGGACTTGGAATTTTTTCCCCCTTGAGTAAAAAGATCTCAATTCTTGAGCTCCTTTTAAGCTTTTCACAGCTTAAACTCTCTCCAGATATTTTGTCTTGAAAAGGATTTTCAAATCAGATGGGGGTTTTATTGAGAAATTGGAATGCAGTGAGTGGTGGGGGATAAGGTGATGCATCCCATAAATTAGGTTGGGTTTATGACTGTGTAGAGGGAGGCTACTTCTAAAAAACAGCCAGCAGTAAAAGGCGGATTGTGACTTTGTCCAGAGAAGCAGCAGCTCCCTTCTTCATCCCCCATACTGCAGGGAGGGAGTATTTTACAATTTCTTTTCAAACAATGAGAAATGACTGAACATCCTCCATGATAACTCTTATGTACCAGTTAATCCATAGCAGGGAGGGAGGAAGACAGGAAGAGAGAAATATCCACCTCCTCTGTGTCCTCTTCCCCCAAGTCTTACCACAATCTTCAGAGGGACAGAGCTTCATGTAACACTGTAAGAGTTAAGGAAGGGGGTGTCATCTCTCCTGCCCAGCTTCAGGTGGTGAGGTGAGAAAAGGGCATAGACAGCAACTGCCGTTATAGGTGATTTAATTAGAATTTTTCAATTGCATGTTCCTTAGATGAAAAATTCCATTTTGAATAAATTAATATTTTTACTAGGGCAAATATAACAGCACGTCATTCTGAAAAATATTTTAATATCATTTTGGTGTTAACATAACAAAAGGCCATGATTTTTTTCAGAAATGTGAATGTCCAGGGGTAGCAAAATCACCACAAACAATGCATGCTGTAAAAGAAAAAGAATAATTCTATGAAGAAGTAATATCCTGAGTTCATAGATCTGCATTAATTAAATTGCTACTTAATGCTGTAAAAGTCAATGCATAATATGATAACTGAATTTGTTTACATATTCAATACAACTTGCTATAAATTATGTATTTTTTAGTGGAAGAAGAGAAGAAATTAAGTAGGACCGCAGCATGGATTGCTGAGGTTATCAGTTTTCCTATTCATCTTGACATGTCAGTCAGCAAAGACAGCTGAAAAAGACATTCATTCCTGCACAATAAACCCAGCTGAAACCAAACAACTTCACAAAGTGATTTCCTGGTTTTTGCAGAAAACGTGAAGAGTAGGGAATTATGAGAAAACTAATCAGAGTGGATTTAAAAAAAAAATTGTGAGAATTACATGTAAAAATTTTAAAGGTATCATGTCCTCACCTAAACATACATAATGCAACAATAAAACCACATATGATGAGGAAATTATTATCTTACTCCCCCTGCAAAATAGTTGTCAGAGTGGAGAACAGGTAAAACAAGAAGAAAACACATTGAATAGTTAGCAAAAGCAGGACTTGAAGGTACCAGTGAAAAATATGAAACATGTTCTTTTCCTATACTACAGCTGATCTCCATTTTTAGTGATGTACAGGTGACACATTTATCCAGGGAGCCTGAAGAAACGTGCTCTTATACAAGCTACTCCAAACCTGTGCTCTGAAAGGAAAATTCAAAAATACTTCTAACCCGTGTCATGTAAAATTCATGTTATTCAGACACCCCTTAATGCCCAGGTTAGTTTGAAACATGGAATGGTTAGCTCACACATCAGCTGCCAGGCTACAGGGCAGTGGAAGTCAGTGGGAGTGGTACTGCCTATAACCAGCATTTGCAAAGAGCATTTGTATTTTATTATAAGAGTAGGAAAATCTTGCTTTGATCATTATTAGTTTGCATTTTAGCAAACATGCTAAAGATTTTATCTGTGATGTGTGTGTTTGGGTGACATGATACAATATACCAGAAAGGAAGGATTTCTGCTGGAGCAAGGCCAGAGGAGGGCTGGAAAGATGGTCAGAGGGCTGGAGCACACCTCCTATGAAGGCAGGCTGAGAGACTTGAGGTTGTTCAGCCTAGAGAAAAGAAGATGGAAACGGAGCAGCCTTCCAGTACCTACGGGGACCTACAAGAGAGCTGGAGAGGGACTTTATACAAACGTATGTAGTCAGAGGACAAGGGGAAATTGCTTTAAACTGTAAGAGGAAGAAATTTTTTACTGTGAGGGTGGGGAAGCCCTGGAACAGGTTGCAGAAAAGCAGTGGATACCCCATCCCTGGAAGTGTTCCAGGCCAGGTTGGATGGGGCTCTGAGCAACCTGGTCTAATGGAAGGTGTTCCTGCCCATGGCAGGGGGGCTGGAACTAAGTGATCTTTAATGTCCCTCCCAATCCAAACCTTTATCTGATTCTGGGATTGTGTCCAGCCCTAATACTTGAACTATCATAATTATGGTCTGTGTATGGCAAATGGAGTGGGTTTGATTTTCTTCCTCTCCTCCAGAAGTTCCCTGCTTATTTAGGAGAAGATTCCTGTGGACTAGGAATGATCTTGCCATTCGGAAGCTTCTTTGGCGCTTTGCAGAGCCATGAGCTGAGGTTACAATTGCTCTTACATCCAGGCTTATAATTTCCAGGTCTTCCCAGGCGTGCAGAATTGGGCCTCGGGGCAAACTAGGAGGGAGGGAAGCACCCGCCTGAGTGCAGCCAGCTGCAGGAATTTTGCTGTTTGCGGCAGCAGGGCTTTCCCTGCGGCGGGGGGAGCACTCTCGGGACTGCCTCATGCATGGCAGCCTGAGAAGCAGCCACGGTCCCGCTTGCAGCGGGATGCGCTGGCTCAGAGCTGTGCGGGACGGCTCCTGATGAGCGGGCTCAGCTCCGGATCCAAAGCGAGTGAAATTCAGCACTGGCTTCGGGGATATCGGGCTGTAATTCGGGAGGAATTTTATCTGGCTCGAGGGACGGCACTGGCCAAGATGTTTTCTCAGGCTTCGCTTGGCGAAAGGACAGATCTGAGTAATGCTCAGCCCTGCGAGGGGCTCGCTTGCCCCGGTGCCGAGAGCGGGGGCACGGCCTGCAGCTCGGCGATTCGGGGCCGGAGGCACGGGGGCCAGCTCGCCCTGCCCGGCTGCTTTATCTGTGCCGGCGGCGGGGCTGCCAGCGCCGGCGCTGAGTGAGCCCGTTTCCCCGGAGCGGAGCATTGTTCCCGGCTCCGGCCCCGCTGATGGACAATACCACCCGTCCCCGACTTCCTGAGCAGAGCAGACAGCTTGCTGTTTTCTCCGAGTCTCTTATCACCCCCTGTCA
Organism: Sturnus vulgaris; assembly: GCF_052056855.1. Lineage (NCBI taxonomy): Eukaryota > Metazoa > Chordata > Aves > Passeriformes > Sturnidae > Sturnus > Sturnus vulgaris. The sequence goes on along the minus strand of NC_142243.1, from coordinate 74,228,612 downwards.
TTGAAAGAGAGGTCTGGCTTCGGCTTCGGTTGGGGCTGATAGGCAGCGGCGGAGTGGAAAAGGCGCAGGGGAGGGAAGGGAAGAGGAGGAGGAGGAGGGAGAGGAGCTCCATTACTGTTATTATCGCCCTAATGTTTATTGCTGTTCCGAGTTCATTTGCCTTAACCCTTTGGAAGCTGGTCAAATTAAAGATTATCAAACTGATAAGATAAAAAGCCGCTGTTCTAACGCCCCTGGTTCCTGGCGGAAAAGCGAAGGTCGTGCTCAGGTTTTATTGACCGTGTGGTTTATGTTGATACCTTATTGCTGGAGTACAGGAGAGTCCCAGATAAGACCATACCCTAAAGATGCTCAGCACTCGCAGCCTGCCAAGGTCCATCGCATGTACAGGGGCTGAGAGCCGCGCAGAATCGGTCCTTTCCTCAAGTCATTCTTTCCCTTTCCCTTCCTCCTCAACATGGTTTTAGTAAAGATTAAACTTTCTGAATAGGGAGTGGATTTGCATAGGAAAACATGCTGGGGAAAAAAAACATTATGCCTCTTATTTTCAATGGCATTTAGTTATATGTGAGTTTCAGCCTATTGGTTGCTTTTGCCTTTTGCCTTTTCCTGTGGTTCTTTGCGAACAATACTGCCTTTCTGCAAAAGACTGCTGACCCAAGAGTGGAAAGCAGTCTGTTCATGCTGCATTAAAACAAATTTAGATCAGGAACCAAATTCACTGACATTCTTCTATTCCCTTGGTACCCCAACTGCTCCACAACTTTGCTTTTCTAAGAACAGTGGAAAGAAAAAAATGAAAACTGAGCGACAACACATTTTGGCTCATCTTAAATTCCTGGAGATGTTTACTCTGCTCCTTGTTAGACTTGGGCTTCGCTTTTCGATATGTTTTATCTTCAGTCTCCTCACATTTACTATGGAGATAGGAGTCTCTTGTTTTATAATTATACAGGGTTTTCATCCCTGTTACTATAGATATTATAACAAATACTGCCCTTTGCAAAGAAGCCAAGCCAGTGTTCTCTGTCCCGTGGATCTCCAGAAGAACACGCAGAGGAGCACACAGTGCTCATTACTGTGACTCCTTCTGGGGTTTGATCCAAGCTCAGCTGAGCCATGCGTTGAATTTTGCACCAGTAAGGCTCAGGTTTACAGGCTCTACAGCTCTGGTTTAGTGAGATATTTCTACTTTTGTTAACAGAGTGCTCAGAAGAAGTCACAGTAGCTGTTTTCCAAAGTTGCATCTGGGTTAAGGTACAACATCCCTGGGCCTGGTGGCAAGTGTGGCAGAACACTAGGGAATGGGGGATAAGGTTGATGGTGAAAGAACTGCCTAGTGAGCAATGCATGCAGTCTCCTGATGTGTTTGCAACACTTCAACAGGGCTATTCTCCAAGCAATAAGCTGCAGCAGATCCACATATGTACTGTGGGGCTGGAGTTACTACTGAGATTTACTACTTGAACCCTCTTTAAAAAAATGCTATGTAAAATTCTTCAAGAAGCACACAAAGGGGAGATTATTTCACAAGATAAATGTTAGTATATACTTTACTGTGATATAAATTTTTAGTAGGGCCTGTTGTGATAGGACAAAGGGTAATAGAAAAATAGTTTTCAACTTAAAGAGGGCAGATTTAGACAAATATAAGGCAGAAACTTTTTATTGTGAGAGTGGTGAAACACTGAAACAGATTGTCCGGAGAGGTGGAAGATGCCCCATCCCTGGAAACTTCAAGGCCAGGTTGGATGGGGCTCTGAGTAGCTGACCTAGTCGGAGATGTCCCTACTCAGTGCAGAAAGGTTGGACTGTACGAACTTAAAGGTGCATTCCAACCCAAACCATGCTAGGATTCTATGATAATGATGAAGACACAAAACTGCAGTCTCATCAAGTATCTATGTTTATTTTGGAGTTTTTTTAATGGGATATGTTAAAGAAAAAGGTGATGTGTTTAAGAAGAAAAGAAGGGAAATAAAACACTAGTGGGGCTTGCAGGAAACTTTAGCCCCTCTGTTCTTGAAATCCTTTTTGAAAAAACATCTTTAGCAAAAAAGTGCAAGACAAGTGCACGCCAGAGCCTCCACCAAGCTGGGTCAGTGCTCTTTGCTTACGGGAGCCCTGAGGTAACAAATCATCTTCCAAGCCGTGGTGCTGATTGTGAACGTAACCCTGGCTGCTTTTCAGATGCAGTTATACTGTTGTGTGCTTAGATCAAGTTTGTTTATTTTTAGAGGTAAACCCTTGTCTGTGCTTCAGCAAGCAGAGTTGGGCACAATTCCATCACAGGTGTTTTATTGAGGACTTGATCTCAGTTTTATTCTAGTGGAAGAGAAAGCAAAAGCTGGCACTCTGTGCTGGCTTCAGCAAAGGCACATTTGAAAGGGAATCAACCGAGCTGTAGTAATAAATGAAGCCTTGGCCTTCTTTCAGGCCGCACTATCTCCTTTTTCCTATGTTGTCTTGAGGCTTTAACTTTTCAGTTAAAGTTAATTGAATGAGACAGTGATACAATGCACAGTGAAACGAGATCAATCACTGCACAAGACAAAATAGGAGTCACAATGATACTCGGAACAAGAGCTTGGGAAATGTGATATTTACATTAAAATATTTAACATTTTTGTCTCATGGTTTAAAAACCAATTTTTAAAATGCCTTACCGTATTGAATAACAAATTTCTTGCTGCTTATCTGTATGCGTTTGTGTGTGTACATTTGGACAACAAAATTGAATAATCACAAAAGCAAATTTAGTAATAATGGGGTATTTTCTACACACAGTTACACAGCCTCAATTGCAGAAAATGTAAAACAGAAAAACTCACAATATAGAAAGTTATTCTGTTCTCTCAGAGGCAGTCACATGACAGTGAGCTGCATATAAAGCTGTAGAATTTACTCGCTCATATTAAGTGGCAACAGAGAATTTGACTGCTATCTTTTCCATCTTCCTTCCCTTTAAATATTTACCTGGATATTGTTTCTGACTCTTAGAGTGCCGTTAAAACTTGTCATTACTAGTCACTTATGTTAACTGCTTGCATGGAAAAAAAGGACTTGCTCCTTACAAAATGGATAACTGAAAGCAAAGACTTGATTTTATGTTCATGATCTGAGTGCTGCAAAAACAACAGAAAGCCTTAATCAGTGTTTTCAGGGTTATAGAAATTCTTAGCTCAGTATCTAAACCCTCAGAGTTTTCAGGGAGTCAAAGGGCTTTCTTTTCCTGTCAGTATGTAAAGCACAATGGCACAGAGAAAGTAATCCTGCAGGAATACAAAAATGAAGTGGTGTCATTTCATCAGGTGCTTTTCCATCAGGAACAGGGATATGGGGCAGTTTATATTCAGCAGCAGCTGTTTTTCAAGAACCACCCCCCATTTCACAAAACCACCCCACACCCTCCTACCCCCCAAAAAGATTAAAACCCATGATTTCTCCAGGGGAATCTGATCTTTCTTCACTTTCTGATCTGGCTGTAGTTCCAGAAAGTGATGCCCTGGTATTGAAAAATTAATACACTTTAATGATGAATATAGTAGAGGGGTTTTTTTTTCTGGATTATGGGGTTGTTTGTGGATTTTTTTCCCTTTTGAAAACTTGACAGATGCATCTCTGGTTTCAGTGAAAGACTTGAACAATATAAACAAGCAGTCGTTCTGTGCCAAGAGAAGCTTTTTTTTTTATAATCTTATTTTATTGTAATTACCTTATTGTTTTAATATTATGAGCTACTTGTAGAAAAATACAGGAAACATGACTGCAATACAATCCTTTAATCAGGAATAGCTTTGTTGCAGTCATCATTTCCATTCAGTGTTGAAACTTTGGCTAATAAGAATAGAATCAACAATACCTTGAGTTTAGGTGTAATATGGTGTTAATATTATGGTTTCATTTGGCCTCTGTACCTAGTATCTTCTGTAGATGAACCTTTTTAAAAGTGCCTATGAGATTTTTGTCTGTAATGCTGTTTTCAAGTAAATTAACAAAGTTATGTTTCTTAAAAGGACACAAATTTCTTCCGGAGAGACACTTAAAATCTTTTAACCCACGTCAGGTGGGGAATTTGTATTATCATATATATTAAATCTTCCATTGTTTTTCCCTTTTTCTTTTTTTCCTCACAGATTATGCCCTAATACCCTTACTGCATTATTGTCAAAGCTTGTAAATTTTTAAAGCAAAAATATGAGGGTTTTTATACCTAGATGGCTTCAACATACTAGTTGTTTGTGTGATCTCTGTGTATAATCCGCACTGCAAATACTTCCCTTTTACTGATTTGCAGCCTACCCCCAACCTTATTTTGGCCTGCTCAGCAGATGAGAGTTTATGTCTTTGAATAAAGGGCTGGAATTAAGTAAATTTTTTTTTTTAGATAATCTGTTTTAAGAAAAAGCATTTGTCCACGACAGTTAAAAGACTGCTCCCAAGCTGTTCAAAAGCAGAATGCAGCTACATACAGCAGGTCATGGCAATTCATTTTTGTGCTTCCTAGTAGTTTTTTTTGGTTTTTTAATGGGAAGTCGATATCTTAGATAAGGCTTAGTTTCAAAATATGTTTTTGATAAAGATTATAGATGTAAAAGTTTTACTTACACAGCATTTATAAAAATGAAAATCTAAGTTTTATGATATAGCTCTTATGACTTAAAACTAGGTGATATTAAAACACTTCACTTCTAGCTAACGGCTTGAATTAGGGCTGAATAAAAGGCAATTGTTTTTATACTGAAATTATTATTTTATGAAGGATTTCCTTGTTTCCAGACACATATATATACACACACGTATGTAAATTAAACTGAACTCCAGATACAAGACACACCTCCATGAGCATATTAGAGTCTGATCCAAATTTTATCAAAGTTAGTGGGCGTCTTTCCCATTTCAAACCAGATTTTGCAATCCATATGCACACGACCCTCCAGGGGATCCCTCAAGTTGATGCAGTTTTGCATGACTTGGCCCCAAATGTCTGCTGCAGTTTCAAAAAGCCCATTACAGGGCTGCAGTAGGAAATCATTTAGGCTAATTTAAGGAAATCATGGCATTTTTTATATTTTCATATCATTTTGTTCTGATCCATCTGTTTACTCTCTTCTGAAGGCAGGATGAAACGTTTTTTAGCCTAAAGACTGAACTAGTAAAACTGCTGCCTGGAATAAGTCGTGTTTGTTTCACATCCCCTTCTTCATTGCCATATTTCCTTTGGTGGATTTCCTCTGCTCCTGGAAGCAAGCTGTCTAGCTTTCTTGTGCACTATTATGAAGAAGAATTTCCTACAGGATGAGGTGATTTTGGAAGTTAACATGACCTGAACCACATATGATCAACAGAGAGCATCTGAAAAATGTGGCATGCAGCATTACAAGTTAAAAAAAATCTACACTCACAAGGTGCTCCTTAGCTCCACCGCTGGTCAGATGGGGGAAGAGGGAGAGAGGAAGCAGTCCTTGCATTTTCCTGGAAAACCTGCTGTATTACCACCATAAAGTCAAATGCAAGAGGAGAATTCAGCCGTAGCTTTGTTGTTCTGTAATCAAGCTGGGTTTGTTTGGGTTTCTTTAAACTTAGACAGATATAATGTTAGTATTTATTGCTACAAAGACACACAGCTTGTGAGAAGTGATGATATATTTTATTCAATCAACATATACATTTGGAAAAAGCTAACTGTTTAAACACTATCTTCCAATTCAAAAGAAAGATACAGTCAGGTTTTGCATTCAATTAGAAATCAGTTAAAGGAGCTTTTGTCTTTGTTTAATTGTTATATTATTTTTGATAACTGGTTGTGGGATTGCTTTGGTGTGGTAGCACTTTTAAGAATACTTGAACAGTAAGGTAAACATGACCAAAGTCTTGATTTCAGTAATGGTTTCAAGGCAATTTTTTTTTCATTTATGAGATATTTAGACTTTTATTTGCATGTGGATATTCAAAATACTCTAGGAAAAAAATATGTACACGTTCAAAAGCTTTATGTTACTGGTGTTTGCATATGTACTGGTGTTGCCCATATCCATAACAGTCTTTCAGCATCATTTGTCTGTGATCATGTTTTTATTTGAAAGAGACTAGTTATCATGTTTGCTCTGTGATTTACATTATTTAAACAAATGGGGGAAAAGAATTTGAATCAGCTCATTCACTAGCATGACTAAGATGTACAATAACTTCTTATAAAATGTTCACCGTTGTATGGCTTTAAGGCTGGAGTTCAAACCCTCTGTGTACATACAAACAAAGAATAACTCTTTCCATCTGAAACAGCCTGGTGAAAGGATGCTGCCTCCTGGTGATTTAATAGGCATATGAGCTTCCACTAAAATTGCATCTTCAAGAGAAATAGTTCATCCTTGGAAGAGTCCAATGGTGGGGCGCAGTCCATGCTCAGCTCACAGGGAAGCAGGAGCAATGGGGAGGCCATCAGAGTGGGGAAGGTAACAGTCCTTGCAGTGCCTCTCTCTCTTCTTTTCCACAGGATTTTCTGCAAGGAGACTGCAGCAAAGCCAGGCAAAAGCTGAACTGGAAGCCGAGAGTCACGTTTGATGTGAGTGGCCTTTCTGGCATGCTTTGTACCTGCTGGGTGTTCGTGTCCTCTAAAACAAATTTGCAGGGAGGGAAAAAAGGAGGGGGGATACCTCTGTGTGTGGTGACCTGGGCACGCTGAAAAAAACCATTTTCAGTGCCTTTGCATGGATCCTTGTTTTGAAGAAAGCAGACACTGTGGGAGCAATGGACACCCCAGTGCACAGCAGGGCCTGGGCCAGAACTGCTGTGGGCACAGCCCAACAAAGCCTCTCCTTCTGCTGTTGTGGGGGGCTTGTTATGCTCTGGGGCATTCCTGACATGCTGCCCATTTGTCCCTGCACTGGGGCCCTCATCTGCCTCTCTCCTTTCCTGCAGGAGCTGGTGAGGGAGATGGTGGACGCTGACGTGGAGCTCATGAGGAACAATCCCAATGCCTGAGCCCTGGCTGGGCCCGGCAGGTATCACAGGACCCATGCCACAGATGCAACCCATGGCCAGCACTGCCATGAGCCACCAGGGTGGGCAGCTGCCCCTCCCTGTGATGGTTTTATTGTTGGCCTGCCCGTGTGTAAAAGACCAGCTTTATTCCTGCCTCCACCCTCTACATCCACCCAGTGCCTCTTGCCCCACACATCATCCTAGGGTCAGCTCTGCCTGGGCTAAATCTGTCTTCTGCCATTAACTGGGGAAGGATCATACTGTACCTGAAAAATTGATCAGCCAGCAAAACCGTTGATTTCATTTTTAATTGAGACTTATCTTTCTATACTCTAGGATCTCCAGCACATTTTTGGTACTTAATCCCATTTGAGAAACAAAACATTCCCTGCTCCCCACTCCTCCCCTCTCCACATCAGCAGACCTTTGTTGCAAACATGGGCTCACCATGCCTCCAGACCTTGCTCCACAGCTTCCCCTTTTTGCCTTTCCTGAACACTCCTTGTTTTTCTTTCCTGCAGCCTTACCTCCACCCCAGCGGCCCATTTCCACCACCTGAATTCTGTAAAAGTTTGGATAACTTGATATAACTTGCAGTGAAATCGCCTTTTGACCATGCTAAATTAATTCCTAATTGCTGGAATCGCTTTCAAACCAGTCAAGCTGGGGCTTGTATATGTTTTTCAGATCTTCATTTCAGAGTGTGCATGAGTCACAGAAAGCCTTTTTGTCCAGCACCTTCTCAATCTGGGGAGATTAGGGTGTTTTGGTTTTTGACCCCCTCCCCCAAGAATCAACCCATTCCCCTTCCACCCTCTTCCTGCTTACCATAATTAAACCTCAGACAGGAGCGTGAACCATTTCAAAAGATGACTTAAGAAATAAAAACAAAATAAATAAAAAAAAGCTTTAAAAAAATAGAAACTTCAAGGTGAGTAAATATTTTTTTGCTTTTTGTGCCAAGGTACCTGGGTTATCCAGAGGTCGTCAAGCCCATACATTTCCCGTTGGTTTAGGATCTTCCACCCACCAATTACTCCCATCATTTTAACTTTATGCCTGGAAGTGAGCGAAGAGCAAGATGCACGGGAGGAAGACACTCCTGCTTTTTAACTTCGTATGGGGGACGACCTTCATGTTAAGAGGGGGGCAATCGCGGGATGGGGGAGGGGTGTAGCTATGCCCGGGAGCAGTCCCATGATGGAAGTGATGCAGGTGACAGGAGGGAGCCCGACAGCAGCCTAGGGGGAGCCGGGAGGGAGCTCCGTGCGACATTTGCCGGAGGTGCCGTGGGAAATGCGCGGAGTGGAGCGCGCCCGGGCAACCGGAGCAGCCGCTTCCTTTAGGGCTGTTCCTTCGAAAGCGCGAATGGGGAAAGGGAAACGTGGGAGCCCGGCCGCTGCTTGAGACCCTTCCTACAGGTGCACAGAGTACGAGCCCTCGTAAGGCGGAGAGGAGAGGAAGCTGCGGAGACAGAAGGATGTCCCTGTTGCGCTCCCTCCAAGCATCTCCCCACGCGTGTGAGGCGCTCCAGCCGGCACGCAGTTACCGCGGCGCCCGCGGGGCTCTTCCAGCACAGACCAATGCCGAGCAGGTCGCGGACACTCAGTCCGGAGGCCTGGACCGGTCCACGGCATCATGCACACATTGCCACTCACCTCCCGTGGGTGTATTTATAAAGAGCCTCCTTGGGTGTTTTTCTTCTCGAACGGGTACAACTCCACGGCTGCACCTTTTTTTTTTTTTTTTTTTTTAGATTAAAATAACACTAAGCCCCCTTTCCCGTGGGTGCATGTGCTTGCATTGGCTGCACTCTCCCGCAGCGTTCGCACCGCGTGGATCTGCTACAGCCCCTGCAGGACGTGCTGGCCGCGGTGCCGTGGGCACCCACGCGTGTGTGCGGCCGCAGGGCTGCGCTCTGTGCTCTGCGGCTGCACCGCACACCCCGCCACGGCCGAGCGGGGCTCCCGTGGCCAGCGCTGCCCCCCCTCCGTCCCGGGGCCGCGGCGAGTGGCGCAGGGGAGGGGGCGAGCTCCGCCTGCCCGCCGCACCGAGGGCTGCCCCCTCCGCAGCGCCTCGTCCGGGCGGCCACAGGCTGCGGGTGGCGGGTCTTTGGTGGCGAACGGAATCATATTTTTTAAAAGTATCCCAGGGCTTTTATGACAAGGCATTTTTATGTCTTTGCGAACTATTTTTTTGCTTACAGTGATTCACTGGCAGGCTTGCTGGTACATTTGAATATTAGTTTACACATCTTTGCCGAGGACTGGGAGCTTCGACTTCAGGGTTTTTTCTTTGGCATCTCTCACTGTAGCATACTCCAGAGAAGCATTTTACTTCTCTGGTTTCTCTGTCTATATTGGGGAACAAATTGGGATAAGAATGGGAAAGCGAAAACTGATTCTAGACCAAGCGTTCCCTCGCAGTGGCCTAGTGCTGGGTGACTTTCTGCTGCCTTTGTAGGGACAAAAAAAAAGTACTGACAGGACAAAATGCACGCTGCCCCGCTGCTTTTTACCATTTGGCAAAGCTCAGAACTGCTTTTCGGTTCCCCCAACACTACCTTCCTGCCTGATTCTTAATTGCTTCTAAAGTCCTGCTCTTTAACCACGTGATCACATCTTTAAAACGAAATCAATAATAACTTATAAGCAATTCAAAACAAACCACTAACAAGCTTCGACTTAGGGCTATGATATGGTATATGATGATATGGTATATGCAGCTGACTTGTGCTGTCTACATCAGTTTCGTGCACGTCAAGCCTTTTTTTCGTGCGAATTCGAAAGATACATCCCCTCTTGCCTGTCTCTGGTCTCATATGGGGACACTGCATCTTCGTTAATGGAAAAGAGCAGCTCCAGCAGTAAATAACCGAGCAGGCCCCCAGTTCCTCGCGTCTTTCGCAAGCTTCCAGCCATCCACAGAAGCATCACCCAACAAAGCAAACGACAAGGTGGGTTTAACCTTTCCCGGAACCGCAGCGGCACCGGCGGGGAAAGGCCGGTTGGTGGCCAGGGCCAGAATATTGATACTCTGCACTGCCCGGGGCCGGGAATACGGACATGGGACCCTGCCGGGAATCCCCGCCCGGGCAGCCTGTTCCATTGCGTCGTGGAAGCGGAGAGTTCACCCTGCGCCGCTGCTGCGGGGAGAAGAAGCTGGATAGCAATGGCAGCGCCGAGTGATGGGGGCTGCCCGGGAGCACGCCCCGTCAGGAAGAGGGGACTCGGGTGGGCAGGGAGAGGAGAGAGGGTCCAGCTCCTGCCCGGCGGGCTGCAGAGGACCGGGGCCCGCTGGGGAAGGCCGGCCTGGCCCTGCCTGCGGCTCCCTGCCCGGCAGCGCCAGGAATTACGAGCAGCGACGGCCGGGCTCGCTCCCCCGCGCCCGCCGCCTGTCAGCGCCGCCGCCGCCGCCCCACGTCTCTTAGCTATAACTCAGCCCCTCGCCTCCGCCATACGGGCCTCTGCCCTCCACCAGAACCTGTCTTGACAATGGTGAAAGCACCACTACAGCTCCTTTGAATTTTTTTTTTTTCCTTTCACTTGAGGCCTTTCAAGCGCCACTGGCCACTCGTGGGCTTGCAGACAGCAAGGAGCTCGGCGGCGGCCTGAGGTGGGGTGGCCCCACGGGGGCACAAGCCCTTGCCACTTCTGCCAGCTGGCCGGGGCGGGCCGGGGGTCGGCACTGCTCTGCCCCGGGGCCCGCCGCCGACACAGCCGGCCCACCCGCCGCCCTCCTCCCCGGCCCCGCTGCGGAAGGCCGGCGAGACAAAGCGACGGGGTTTTCCTCGGGGTCGCAGAGCAAAACCGCCAGCGCCATCTAAAAATACACCTCGAAGCCTGGAGCGCAAGCCCGAAGGGTAAAAGTAAATGGGGGCTGAAGGCAGCGCAGCCCCGCTCCTCGGGCACGAACACGCCGGCTTAAGGGTGGTGGTGGGAAGGGGCTCTGCGGCCGGATCTGGTTGCTCTCGGAGACACATCGAGGGCTGTAAGGGTATTTAGAAAAATAAAATTTAGGTGTAAATTAGGAGAATGGAAGAGTCTGCCGCAGCCACCACCTCCCCCCAACGCCTTGCACATAAAGCAGCCACGTCCCCCCCGGGCGGACATGAGGGTCACATCCTCTTCCCGCTACTCGCCCGGCCGGGAAGGCGTGCTCAGGGCTGCCCCGGAGGAGCGCAGGGAGAGGGGCACCGGGCGGGGGTCGCCGCCCCTCCCGCCTGTGGGTGGCAGGTTTGCAGGGGTGGGCGGCAAGGGGAGGGCCCCGTGGGCTCGCAGGGCCGCGCTCCTGCCTCCCCTTATGACCCCCCTTCACCTCTGATGGTTCGCTGGCGGAGCATTGTCTCCAGACACAACAAAACCAGGACGGAGCCCTGGAGCAGGCAGGGCTCCAACGTTTTGACGGGTGGAAGAAAAACATCAACAGATACTTTGCAATTATTTGGTGATGGGGGCTAAGGAGAGGCGGGCGGGGGAGAGGTCTCCTCAGCAGCAGACGCTAATTGCAACCTTTGCTGTGCTAATGAGCTCGCACCGGTGCATTCCGCGCTCCATCACCGTCCCACCCCCCCGGCGGAGCCCTTGGGGGGTAGGAAATGGCGTCGGTAGAAAGTCGTAATTTTTCTGCAATTCGTTATTCGGTTTTAAATCCATCCCATCCTTGAGAGGCGAGGCTAGAAGCGCTGGCCGCCAGCACTTTCATAAATCCTCGCTTGGGGAAAACGGCGAGCAGCTCCTCGCTGGCAGGGGCGAGGTGTGTGCGAGCGCCCGGCCCCGTCCCCGTCCCAGTCCCACTGCCTGCGCCCCGTCCCATGCCGCGGGCAGCCGGGCATGCCCGGCCCGGGGCCGGCAGGGCAACGTGTCCTCCACAGCTTACGGCTTTAGCCTTCTCACAATCGGACCGGGGGAAAGACACATAGAGAACGCATACAGAAAACAGAGTTCCACTCGAAACTCGCATCAAAACGGCACTGGGAATGTATTTACACTGCGCAATCTTGCAAGCACCGACATTGTTTAAACAATTCTCTTCTGCTACGGACAATATTATCAGTACTTTTACATTATCGTTCAATGGAAAACATCCTTCATTTTCCTTACTTTAAATATTTATTAAAAAAAACGAAAAAGAAAAAAAAAATAAAACTCGGCAGTTTAAATGTCCTGGCAAGGAAAAAAATTCCAGGAACGTTTTGGGAAAAACGCTTATGGCATTTTTTTTCTGGTCCGAGCACTTGCCTTCCGAGGGATGATGGCTGTAGTGATACGACCTGTTTATTCATCGATTCATATAATATATAAATATCCTGAACTCATGAGTGTAATAATTTGCGTTTTTTCTACTGGAGGAAATTCAGCTATTTTGAGAGTTAATGGTTCTAAATGTGTTGGTTTTCCTGGATTCTCCCCAGAGGTGATGGGGGCTGGAAAGGAGGGGGGATTCCAGTTTGGGGTTTTCGCTGTTGTTGTTTTAATTCTGCTGAACGCAATCTAAAGCAGCTGACCTGAACGTGGGGTGATACACGGCACAGCCTAGCCCCCTGACACCTAAAGGTCAGGTGAAAGTCTCCAGCAGGTAAGTTGTGGGCCGGCTGCCTGCCCAGCTCACTTGCTCTCTGGCTCACAAATTGTTCCCTCCTGCCCACCCAAGTCGTTTCAAGCTGTGTTTGTTTAGGGGAAAAAGAAAAATTAAAAATCGCCGAACACCCAATTCTCTTTCAGCCGGGGAGCTCTCACCGGTAGCTCCGTCTGCCTTCCCTTCGCTCTCCATCCTCCCAGTGCTTTTTAACAGCTATTACTTTGTGGCACACGCATACTAAACAAGGCGCAAGTTACGGGCCTAGAAGGTAGCAGAGGTGTGTGCAGTAGATGCGTTGGCTTGGGGGGCGAGGGAGAAATCCCCCCCACTCCCCAAAGACCCTGACTGCTGAACGGAGGGAGGGGGCCTTTGCCGGCTGCTTCCCAGGCCCGCACACCACAAAACACTGGCGTAGCAGGCCGGGATGAAAAAATGTCCTTAGGACCGCAGGGGCTTCCCCGCGGTGCTGTGCTGCTGTCTCTTCCCTGAACACCGCGACCCTCCGACGGGGCTATTCCTCCGAGCCCGACTCTTCCCGGCCAGTCGGGCGTCCGGCGACCACCACCTCGCAGCCGCTTGCCAAACTGCTGGGCGCCAGCAGCTTTAGCACGGAACTACACTCAAGGAATTAGTTCCAAGTGGCACTGGGGGCTCCCCCTCCGGCCGGACTAGTCGGAGTTACCCTCGGGAGATCTTGGGCTTACTCCTCTGGCCGTCCAAGCCTGCCTTCCTCGTTAGGAAATGAGGGGGTCTCCCAGGCTCGTCCCACAGGCACCCGATCCTGAGGGTGATCCAGGTGCTCCTACTACCTGTCCTACCAGCCCCGGCTTAGGACAAAGCCTGCCCGCTGCCCCAGGCACGTGTGTATAATTTTAAGGGGGAATGGGGGGCGCAGCAATGCTGCGAGGGGTCCCCAGCGCCTCCACCAGGGTACGGGGCTGCCGCCCAGCCCCGCAACTACCGGGTAAGGAGCCGGCCCTCTCCCCCCGCCTCCATGCGGCTATTGTTTCGTTCAATTAGGCTCCGCTTGATAAAAAACAATCGCTCGTTAACCCTCGCCCTCCTCCCTCCTGGCTGGTGTGTTGTGAATGGCGACATCGTCTCCCTTGACCCCCGTCTCCTTTTCTGTCTTTCTGTCCCCTGAAAAATGATTCCGCGAGCTCTGATTGAATTTTATTCCTTCCTGACCTGGCCCGTTTTTATTGCATGGACACCATCAATCTTGACCTAACGCGACGTTTGTTTATTACTTTGGAAAGAAGCGAATAGCTTTATGAGCCCCAGCGTAATTAAACCAGAGGACTACGTTCACCGTGGCACCGCACCACCTTTGGGGCGGATTCACAACAGACAAGACGCCGGGGAGGCTAGGCAGAAGGGAAAAGGGAAAAAAAAAAGGCAGGGGGGAAACCTGTGCCGGAATGATGACTGGTACCCTCCCAGCCCGTGAGCTTGTGACCGAGATACCGGATCGAAACCTGGGCGCGTCCCCGGGGAGCTCCGAGCAGTTCCCTTACACCACACTTCGGGCAGCTTACCGCGTAAACTTGAGCTCGCCCTGCGCGCTACCCCGACTGCCCGCTACCTGTGCCCCCGCACAGCGACAACTCAGCCTGGGACGCCCTGACAGCGCCTACCATCGTGCTCCTCATCTCCCTCCTAGCAAAAAAAAAAAAAACAAAAAAAAAAACAAAAAAAAAAACAAACAAAAAAAAACCAACAAAAACCAACCACCAAAATACACCAAACAAAACAAAAACCAACCCAACTCCCTCTCCCCCAGCTCCCCCAGCCAAAAAAAAAAAAAAAAAAAGAAAAAGAAAAAAACGAATCAAAAGATTAGCACATCTCAAAGTGTGGGTGAATTTAGCCAACATGACCGATCCCAGCACAGGGAGACGGGGGAAAATGGACTGAGTACGCGGAGGAGTTTAAATTACTTTACGAGTGAAATTAATTGAAAGCTAATGTTCAATTAGCCGTCGCTGTTGAAATGGTTTATTTCGGGAAGTGGACGGGGGAGAGCTTCCAGGGGCCGCACCGCAGCTCTCCTGCGCTGTGCAGTGGAACCATGTGCGCGCCTCGGCGCTACATGCTTTTGCCTACGCAATCAAACGACGTAATAAAGACTGCGCACTCTTCCTCACGCTCATCTTTACGTGGGCGCGGACAGGGGCGCAGCCCCTGTGCTCCACCGCTCCTGTCCGCGCAGCCTCCCGCAAAACCCGCAAAACCTTCAAAACCCGCACCGGTTTTCCCGTGCGCCGTGCGCGACTCGCCCAAAACGTCCAAGCCAAGTCTCCAGAGGACAGGACGAAACTCTAAGCTCGTCCTGCTCCAGCGGCGTATTTTTGGGGAGGTCAGAGCAGCCCACAGGCAGCTGGTCAAAACGCTGCAGCCCCAGAGTTACCAACAGTGTTAGGAAGCTGAACCCGGCTATGAAACTAGCCGCTAACTTCAAAACGCCTTTCCCAATTTCTTGGCTATCAGAAAGGGCCCCAGATATCATAAAACGCCGATTTTGAACCACTCCCTTAAATGTCTCCATCCACAATACAACCTCTCTCTGACCTGGCCTGTGGAGGTAGAGAAGGGGTTTTATTTAATCCATGTCCTCTCGACTATTTGCATGTACTTCTCTGCTATTTTTGATTATGACCTTTGCAGAACATAATAGGAACTGTGATTACTTTAAGAAGAAATTCTAAGGAGGAAACTTAGAAAGGAGAATATTTCTCCTCTCTGCGTTTTCCACAGTTCAAGTGAGAGATGAGCAAGTACAAGTGAGAAACCACCAGAATCACCACGTAAATGGAATGGTTCCTCAAATTTATATTTGAAAACAAAACAAAACAAAACAAAACAAAACAAAACAAAACAAAGTTGTTTTGTTTGGTTTTCTCATAGATAAAAGCAAAGCGACAGGTTAGGGGGAAAAAAATCAGTTTGAGCTAAAAAACCCCTCAAAGTGCCTTGCTAACCTGGCGCCTAAATGACTTCTCCGCAGGCATGGCTGGGGCCAAATGTCCCCTTTTGCTGTAGGGGCTGCCACCACAGATGTCGAAGCCTTACGGGGACACCTCTCAGCTGCTGCCCGGGCGCATGTCCCGTGCCCACCGCTGCGCAAGGTCGGACCGCATCTCTTTTGGCGTTCAGGACAGGCCCAGTTCTGCTGGGAGACAATCACAGGTCAGAAGGGACGCTCGGGTTTGCCTCTTGTGCGCAAGAGGAGAGAAGCACAAGACGAACAAGGGTTTGTGCCCCATGCTGGGACCCGCTGCCCCTAGTCCATAGTGACCCGCGGGCAGACGCTCCACTCCGTGCCCCCCAGTTGCGCTGCCCCAGCCCGGGAAGGTTTCTAGTGAGCCTGCTCGGCCTTTCCCGATCCCAGCAGCAGCCGCAATGCCTCATGCCGAGGGCTCCGGCCCGGCCGAGTCCGGAGCTGCCGACCCCCGTCCATGCAATGTCGCGCTGGGACCCGCGGTTCCGGACTGCGCGCCCCGCGGGCCACCTCCCACAGCGAAGCCCGCACTTTGTACTGCCTACCGCGGGCACCGCTAGCACTGCTAATCTTATTTTCTTTGTGATCAATTTCTATACGGAGAGGGAGAAAAAAATATTTTGGTTATGATTATGGTAATAATATTTAAACAATGTTTTTAAAACTCAAGACGAAGCACTCGTGCGCGGTGAGCCAGCCCGTGGCACTGAAGAGCAGGAGGTGACCTCCGCCGCCACCACGCACGTCACTTCAGGAAAGGGATCTCCTCCGGGGGCAGAAGATCCTACACGACCTACCTGCGACCGAGAGGGAAGTTTCCCTTTGCCCCCTCCCTGACTGCCAGCCGCCCTCCCGGCTCGCCGAGCCCACACCACCCGCCCCTTTCTCAGCCAGCGCCACGGGTAGCGCAAGTTGCGCGGCCGCCCCGCGGCAGAGGGCCGCGGACCGCCCCGAGCATTAGCAGTAATTACACACGGCGCTTGTTCAAGCTACGCACGGCCCCCCCAGCTTCCCCAACCGAGCAGCACCACTGACAATGCAACGGGTTATTAAACAAGCCGGGCTGACAACTGCTTTCCCCCCTATTTATTTTCGCCACAAACACCCTACCGCTGCAGACCGCTGAGAAAACCCAAACTACAGGAAAGCCGGCGCCTGATCGCAACAAAAATAACAGGCAAATAGCAGACTCGATCGCCTCTACCCTCTCCCTTCTTTAAATTTTATTTTAAATACATGGCGGGGGGCAGGAATGGTCTTATTATGCAGCCACCCCGCTGGCAAACCCATCTGCCAGGACAGAGGGAGCTACCCCGCCGAGGGTCCCCTCTCCAGCAAGGGGGAGAGGGGGCGTAAGCAGTGAAAGCCCTGCCGTGCCTCTGGCCCGGTAGTCCCGCTCCGGCGGCGGTGGGCGGGAGCCGCCACTTTAGCTGCCCTCCGCTTGGTACTGGGAGAGGGACGAGCCGAAAGTGAGCCCGACCGAGCTTCCCTTTACTGGTGAAAAACGGGGAGTAGCAATTAAAATATGTCCCCGGAGCGAAGGCGCTCAACTTTGCTCGTCCTCCTCATCAGCTTTACCACAAGCGTGCAATGGAGCGTTTGAGGTTCTCTTACCCAACTTAGCAAACAAATAAATGTAAATAAGGCCGGTAATCTTTGCAGAGGTACTAGCACGAAAAGGCAAAGACTATGCCCTACTTAAATAAAAGCATTCTAAGCCAACACGTTCAAAGATGACACACTCCCTCCAGTTCATTCCATCTGCTGAAGGTGTTTTCTAAACATTGGACTGTTGTTTTGGAAGGGAAGCACAGCTCAAAAGCAAGGTAATAAGGTTGAACTGTAAATACCTTTGTATTTATTTACAGCGTAACACTTAACAATGCAACAGCAATTACTGCTAAGTGTTGCCTTTAGATAAGAGATTCTGATAGGAAACTGTATTATCTTGAAAGCAAATTTTAGGCCTTAAATATCTATAATCAAATAAACTTATTTCCAAGTCTGACTGACAAGGCTGATTCTTTTAAGTTAATGGATTTATTGCATATTGGTGGTTACTTACAAAAGGGGAAGGTGATCCCCATTGACCGTAGGTTCTTAATAGTAAATAGTCCAGAAGGTAGGATTCTTGATAAGACAAGATGCCAGTCTGTGCAGCACTCATTTGCTACCCTGGTAATATTTTTTTTTTCCGATTTGAGGAAAACTGAGGGAGGTAAGGAAAGAAAAAAACAACGAAAAACCAAACCAAAACAGCACCCAAACAACTGTATAAGAAAAATGCACCCACACAAAATATTTTAAAAATAATTTCAGTCCGAGCAATTGACATACAGACTAATAAAGTCCCTGAAGGACGGCAGTAATTCAGAGCTATAAAGGTGTAAGAGTAGACTGTACAAGTACCCTTTAACCCAACTACTCTTCCCCCCCTCCCCCCGAAATAAAATAGTACTTTAAGTATTACAGAAGCGGCTTCACTGATGTGATTGCACGCCTTCCTATCAATTCTAAGAAGCGGTGATTTGTATGCTGGCATTATATTTAAGAATACACGTACTACAGATTATTTGGCATCTGCTATACATGGGAGTTTAGAAAAATATGCAATGCGTATATGAAACTATAAATAAATACGTAATCCTTCTTTAAATATAGGTACATATGTAAATCCTAGATATAAATACATTTGAAACACACACAGAGCGATCGATAGTTCGAAATATAGAGTTACACATGGTCTGGAATCTGGTGCATGCACTTCTACCTCGGAGTTATCACTTAATATATCCTTACATAGGCATATTATTTAAAACAACGGAATGTCGCCATACTCCTGTGTATGGTCAAATGTTTCCAGGTCTTGCCATTAATTGCTAAGAAAACGTGTTTGTTTATTTGCCAACTCAGAGCTGCCATGGGAAAGTATTTTTTTCCTAGCGGATAAGGCGAGCTGACTAAGTGGAACGTATTGCAGAAGAGACTGAAAAGGGATTTTTCGACCTGGCAGTTCCTAAATGGTCTTCGGAATTTGTGCGGAGGGGAACAAGCTGTTCCAACGACAAAACTAGTTATGAAATCCTTTTTCCCTCTCTTTCTTTCTCTCTCTCTAAATGAAAGCATTAAAATATACAGACGTGTAAAGGATCATTCCAACTGAATGGTAATTTATTAATAAACAAACAATGCAATACCTTCAGAATATTTTCAACAAAAAAAAAGAAAAATATTGATAGAATAAGATTAATACAGTTTCCCTTTTTATATATAGTGAAAAAAAAATCAGCGTTTCAGTCAATTTTAACGTCACTTTTCAGGAAAGGGGGAAACACTTTCTGGTGTTTGGTCCGCAACATCCAACTACAAATTAAAAATAAATTACTATGTCGCAATTTACATTTTAAAACAAGTCCTTGTAGAAGAGGAAGGGGAGGAGGAAAAAAGCTGGTACTCTACGCTGGACTTTTCGCTCCCTTTTAAACACGGGACATGACAATACCTTAAGGGACGGGGAAGAGCGCCGGGTGGGGGGCGGGAAAAAAGTATTTCTCAAAGCAATTAGGAAAAAAAAAAAAAACTTACGTGTTATTGGAGTAACACTGTCCTTTAACAAACCAAGACATGCTTTGGGGCTGTCTCTGTACAAAAGCTTTTCGCGATGCGCTTGCTTCCCTCGGCGGGCGCTGCGGGGGCCGGTGGCGCGGTGCGGAGCGGAGTTCCCGCGGTGTCCCCGCGACAGGGCGCGCTCAGAACTTGCCGCAGTCATAGACGAAGGCCCCGGAGGTGCGGTAAAGCGGCTGGCTGCCGGGGAAGGCCATCTGACAGCTCCCGCCGCCCCCCGCCCCGCCGCCGCCGCCTCCGCCGCCCCCTGCCCCGCTGCCTCCGCCGCCGCCTCCGCCGCCGCCCGGCGAGGCGCTGAGCCCCAGCCGCGGCGCCTCGAAGACCTCTCTCGGGGCTGCGGCGAAGCCCTGCTGCGGCCCCGCGTAGCCCGCCGCGCCCGCCAGCGGGCCCAGCTCCCCCGCCGCCGCCGCCGCTGCCGCCGCCGCCGCCGCCGCCTGGTTGAGGTACCAGGAGGCCAGGCGGCCCTGGTGCGGGTGCGGGTGGTGCCCCTCCTGGTGGCCGCCCGCCGCGCCGCCCAGCCCTCCGTGCCCCAGCGCCCCGCCGCCGCCGCCCCCCGCCCCGCCGCCGCCGCTGCCGCCGCCGCCGCCCGAGGGCATCGCGTACTCGGGCAGCGGGTCCTCGGTGGGGCTGGCGGCCGCGGCGGGCAGGTGGCCGGGCCGGTCGGCGCCGCCCGCCGCCGCGTAGAGGCTCATGGCCTGCATGTTGCAGTGGTAGGTGCCGGCGGCGGCGCCGGCGGCCGCCTGGCCGCAGGGCGAGCCGTAGACGGAGCTGTGTCCCGGCGAGTATCCGCCGAGGGACAGGGCGGGCGGGATGCCGGTGCGCGGGGCCGCGGCGGCGGGGGCCAGGAGGCCGGCGCCCAGCTCGGCGGCGGCCTGCGGCGAGCCCCGCAGCGAGGTCATGATGTTGTCCACGCTGAAACCCGGGCCGTGGTGGTGGGGCGGCGGCGGGGGCGGAGGTGGGGGCGGCGGGGGCTCGGGGGCCTCCAGGCTGAGGGAGCGGCTGGAGGGGAGGGTGCTGCGGGGGCTGCCGCCGCTGGAGAGGCTGCTGCTGCTGTCGGGGCTCTCGATCTTGGGCACGGCGCCGAGCGGCGGCGCGGCGCCGGGGGGGGACACGGCCTGCGGCGGCGAGGCCGTGCCGTTCTCCGTCTTGATGTCCTGGATGCGGACGGGCGGCGGCGGCGGCGCGGCGCTGCCCCCGGCGGGGCCGCCCTCGGGCTCGGCGGCGGCGGCGGGCGGCGGCGGGCGCGGCGGGGCATGGTCCTTGAGGTGCAGGCGGTCCTTCTCCTCCTTGTCCTTCACGGCGTCCTTCTTCTTGAAGCGGCGGCGGCGGCGGAGGAAGCTGCCGTTCTCGAACATGTTGTAGGAGTCGGGGTCGAGGGTCCAGTAGCTGCCCTTGCCGGGCTTCTTGTCGTCGCGGGGCACCTTGACGAAGCACTCGTTGAGGGAGAGGTTGTGGCGGATGCTGTTCTGCCAGCCCTGCTTGTTGTCCCGGTAGAAAGGGAACCGCTCCATGATGAACTGGTAGATCCCGTTCAAGGTGATCTTCTTATCGGGAGCGTTCTGGATGGCCATGGTGATGAGGGCGATGTAGCTGTAGGGCGGCTTCACCATATCCTTGGGCTGCGGCGGTGGCGTGTAGGGCCCGTAGGCTCGGGCCATGCCGGCCGGGTACTGCTCGTGGGCCGGGTGGGAGTACATGCTCATCGGGGCCGGCATGGCCGTGTAGCCCCCGCCGGCCGCCGCTGCAGCGGCGCGGTAGTAGCTCTGCTCTCCGCCGAGGTACGGCACCACTCCTAGGGAGTTGGGACTGGACACGGAGTAGCGAGCCTGCATGTCCTCCCGTCAGCTTTCCCCCACCCTCCCCGCCGGACCAAACAGCGCGTCCCTTCCCCCTCCACCCCTCCGCCGCTCCGCGGACCGAGCTGGACCGGGCGGCCGGGCAACCCCCACCCCCCCACCCCCCCGGCGGAGCGCGGAAAAAAGGAGGAAGAATAACGACGGCAGCGCCGAAAACCTCCTCTTCTTCGCCCAGGAAAGCCCACCGGCGAGCTCCCGCGCTCCACGCGGAGGGGGGAAAAAAATCAAAAAAGGGGGGGGGAAAGGAGGGGGACAAAAAAGGGGAAAATGTTTCAAAAAAGAAAACGGTGGAGGAAAAAAAAAAGTAATCGCAGCGAAGAAAGCAACTTCCAAACGCAGAAAGAGTATTAAGAAAATAAAACCTTTGCAAAGAGGCTCCCACGCTCCCAGTTCCTTGTTCCACGGGGATCTGCAACAAGTTGTCTGCAAAGGAGGGACAAAAGTAGAGGGATGTGTTTTGTTGGCTTTTTTAAGCGAGCAGAAGAAGAAAAAAATCCACCTTCCCGATCTCCCAGTGCAAAGTTTCCCTCTCTCTCTCCCTCTTGCTTTTTTTCAGTCTCTCTTTCAGTCGCAGGCTGCTTTGGGAAGCATCGGAAAAACTCCTGAACTTTTGAGCATCCGTCACCACGGCGAGAACTTTTTTACGCACTTACAGTTTTCTCCTTTTTTTTTCCCTCCCTCTCCTCTCTTGGTCTCCTTTTTTTTTTTTTTTTCCTCTCTTTTTTTTCTTTTCCTCCTTTCGCAGGCGGCTCAGCTCCGCCCCGCCGAGCTGGGCCGGCCAATGAGGGCCGGGAGACACCCCGGGCTCTGAATGAGGAGGGAAAAAAAAAAAAAAAAAACGAGACCGAGGGAAAAAAAAAAAAAAAAAAAAAAAGAGAAGAAGAAGAAAAAAAAAAACCCCGCAGCAGCTCCGGGAGTTGTAGCGCTCGGGGACCGGCCACACACACTCGCCGGCACACGCGGACGCCTTGAGCGCCGCGGAGCCCAGCGTTGCGCGGGCCGCTGCGCACCCGCGGGGATCCTCCAGCGCCCGCGCATTTTGCGCGATGGCCCAGCCCGAGCCCCACTGCCCTGCACCTACACCTCGCTCGCTCGCCCACACACCCGCGTCCTTACTCGCGCGGTCGCCCTCGCACACGCACCCCGGGCACACGCACCGTGTGCATGCCCTCACCAATATATATGTATATGTGTGTGTGTGTGTATGTATGTATATGTGTATATGCTTCCCCCGGAGCTCCTTCCGCCCACATGCGCACCCCGCGCTCTGCCACGCGTGTTTTCCCCACCAATGTTACTTCTGTTATTATTTTTTTTATTATTCTTTCTTTCTTACTTTTTTTTTTTTTTTCGTGTGTGTAAGCTCCTTGGTCTATTTTCTCCGCACGTTCCGGTCGGGCTCTCTCTTGCCATTCCCTCCAGGCTGCCGCTTGTGTCGGCGGCCGGCTCCATGCCGGTGTGCCGCCTCTCTCCCTGTCCGTCCCGGCCAGAAGCTCACCCCAGCTGCCTCCCACCCCCCACGCCCGCGGGGACGAGGAGGAAAGTGCGTGTTTGTGTGTGCTTATGTGTGTGTGTGTGTGTGTGTGTGTATGTGGTGGGATGCCTCTGCCCCAGCAGCACCACCCTGCCTGAAGCCAGCTGCCTGCCTGACCAAATGCTTCTGAAGAGATTGCATTCCTCCGGTTGACAAGGGTTTGACGAGCCCTCCAAAGCTCCTTTTTATTAATCAGCCACCATGGGCTTTCCTCCCTCTGTCTGCAAATGAAGCGCCCGCTGCCCCTGAGGTTTATAAACACGGGCGCGTTTCTCTGAACGGGGTCTGTAGCTCGCCCCTTCAGGTAATCTTTGCGTGATGTGGGATGTGATACGGAAAACAGATCCTTCCTTTATATCTTTACTCATTTGAGACGGAGAGGGCATAATTTTGTTCCTAGTCTACTTCAGAGTGGATTCCGTGGTCAGGTGTGTCAAAAGAAAAAAAAAGGGGGGGAGGGAAGAAAAAGAACAAAATAAATGTTCTCTTAACTGCTTGGCCGGTTCTGCTATGAAGATTTTATTTGCTTTGCCTTTGTCTAACTATCTGAAATAACATTTGGGGTCTAATCAGAATAAGACTTTAACGGGAACTCAAAGGGAATAGAGAGTGAGGGCTTGGTTATTCATGTTTAAATTTTTTCATTTAAATTGTCTCTTATATTTGAAGAAGGAATATTTTATTTTCGTACTTTAAACACGGGTGAAATTAGTATACATTGTTTCATAGTAGTCTATTTTACCAATACTTCAGATATTCAAAATACAAACCTGTATGCTTCATTCGCTTTGTAGCCCATACCTCTGAAACTTCATTAGCGTTAATAATAGATCAGCTTAAAGTATCAGGCTGAAATCTATTTTAAGGGGTGGAATTTGTACGGGAAAGACGTGTGTGTGGTGCGTTTGTGAGACGAATTACCCATCCTGATCTCATGACACTCAAAATACGTTAAAAAGACCCTTTTGGCTTCACTGATTTGAAACCCCTTTCCACACTTTTTACTGTGATCGATTGCTTTGGGGATCATGCCTTTGGAGCGTGCTAAAGGCGCATCGTTTGCTTGGTGGTATTTTAGCAGGTATGGCTTTTCCTCTGAAACACCGATCTGTTGGTTATTAAAAAAATAAAAAGTATTTAAAATGAGATTCAAGTCATGTGAAGAAGGTAATTTATGTAGCTTAATATCTGCTCCTTTTCATATTCAAACGTAACGGGTCTCCTTTTGGTAGTAAATGTCAGTTCTTTAATGGTGAATACATTATCCCGTTTAGCCTGTTGTATTTCATCGTCTGGAATCTTTCACCTGCTCCTGCCTAATTACACTTTTTTCCCTTTCCTCCCACCACGGCAGAATTAATAAATGTGCAAGCACTGGACTAGATGTCAATTCCAACACTTTATATTTTCAAAACCTCTTTCTTGTTTTGCTGAGGGGAAAAATAAAAAAGGGGGAAAGAGAAAGAAAAAGGGCATTTTAACACGTTTCCATGCAGTCCAGGTCATCCGGTTTTCCCACGGTATTACCTGCCGTTAAAAACAATTTCCGGGGGCTTCCCACTCGCTCCCTTGAGCGTCCGTAACGTGCTGCTCCGAGACCCGGAGCTTTCAGTGGCTTTTTTATTTTATCTGGACAATGTTGACGGTAGCGAAGCTGTTTCACAGGCAAAGGTTGGAGTAACACCGAGAAGTTTCAGTACAGGGAAGGAGGGGAGGGGGTAGGCATTAATCCGAAGTATTTTGCATCTAATATATTTTGCAATAGCCACTCTGATGCTATAATTGCGAACTGACGCAACTAACGTGTGTTAAGTTACAGACCTCAACCCAGCAGGACTTTGGTTTCTCTACTCGAGGCACAAAAGTCACCATTGTGAAGGTTCATAGTGGAATTTGGGGCTTGTGTGTGTGCGTGTTGGGGGGAAGCAACGGGTTCAGGGAGGCAGGAGGATCAGTTTTCCCCCTGCTGTCTTTGGATACCACCCAGAAAGAGTTCTTGGCGCTGGGTCTTCACCCACCCGGTCGTCCGGCAGGGCTACCTCTCCCAGGCGCCCTACCTCTGCCGCCTTAGCCAGCCTGGCCTCCGTGCGGGACAGCCGCCTTGGAGGTGCCCCCGCCTGGCTCTGCCGCAGGAACGGAGCAGGACGGCAGCAGCCTCGGCCTCCGTGGGCCCCCTTTCCCGGGGGGAGAGCACGGGCACGGCCGCTGCCGCCTCCTCCCCGAAGCCGGGCGGGGGACGCCGGCGGTGGGGAGGGAGCCTCGATGGGCAGACCCAGGCCAGGGGAGCCGCATTTGTCTTGAAACCCTCCGAGGATTCGTGTGTGTGGTCATTTGCAACCTTATTTAGGAAGATGTCAGAAAGAAAGATGACATCGGAGGGGTAGGCGGCGGGACTACCATTTGACCTGGGCAAAACCCAGGTGGACCCAAACAATTCCCTGTGCCTTGTCCTTCTCGCTCCTCTCAAAGACCTGGAGGTGAACTGCTTTCCAGCCCCGGGCTGTTTATGTTTAGTCGTAGTCAGAGCTTCGCTTCTCTCCCTTTCTTTTGGCTTCAACATCATAGCAGTGTCCCTGTAACTCTGAAACTAGCCACCCAGCCCGTCTCTGCATCTCAGGATGCAGCTTTCCATGTTCTTTAAACAGCGGGCGACACCACAGGAGCAAACCGCTGACATCCTTTCGAGGGTCAGGGAGGGAAATGATCGCATCAAATCTGTGCTTCACTAGTAGAAAAATCTATTGTGCCGAAAGTCTCCTCTCTGATTGCAGCCGCTGGACATGGGTGACAGCAATCCCTTCCTCCCACCCTCTCGTCCTTGCACCAGCACCTCTGCCATCTCAAGCCTGTGCAATTAAGCCGAGCTGTAAATGCAAGGTCTGTTTTGCGTGGTACTCAGTTAAGCAAACAGGCGTGATTGTTATTTTATTAACGTGGGTAAACAATTCCATAAATGCACCGAGGTAGTTTTCCAATCCAGGGCGTCTTTTATCTTGAGACATAAATAACACAACTTAATACGAAAATGAGCACTCCATTCCCTGTGGCATCTTTAGCCTCTCGTTCTTGGCTGAGACATAAATTATCCTTTGCAGTAAATGAGGCAGCAGACATCGACTTAGTGCCATTCACGAGAGAAATACCTTAATTTCACGTTCAGTATCTAAAAGCTAATTTTGCATTTAGTTTACAAAAAAGAACCGAGACCATCAAGAGGTCGGAGCATTTAATCTTCCCACGATAATTATAGCGGCCGTACTCATAATTCGTCTCTGTGACACAGGTTGTGTCACAGAGATGTCGCGGCACTAAGAATAAGGACAAAAACCAGGCTGTGGGAAACTACTTGTGTTGTTTCTGCTGTAAAGTACATTCTGTAAAGTACTATCACACACACACACACAAACACACACACACACACACAGAAAAACCCGCAAGTGCGTAAGAAACCTTTAATTATTTGGTAGGTTCTCTAGCTTTGGCATCCCATGGTAAAACACTATCATCTGAGCGGCTGAGGGTGTTAGAAATTTACTCAAGAGGATAGCCAGACATGGAACTTTTAATTTTTTTTTCTTTTACTTTCCAAGGTCCCCTGTCCCTTTTGTGTTCCTTTTCCTCTCTAATTTCCTTCCTTTCTCTGGGAGGAGCAGCGAGGGCGGAGGGGGGCTCAATCCATTGGATTCTTTGGATTCATATAAATGAAAACACACAGGGAGCAACGAAGCTGAGAGTATGAACCTCAGCAGCCCCGTCGTGCTCCATCTCCACCTATTGCTCTAGCAGACGAGAGGAGAGAGAGACTTATTTGTATAAAGGGTTTATTTACATTAGAATGAAGCGACAGTTCCTAGTCTGGGAAGTGATAAGTACTTGGCAAGTCATTAGGTAGCAGATAGAGATCAGCCTCTGGATACATAATTGCCTGCCTTTCCCATACTCGTTTTTGAGAGCTGGGAGCTTTCTCGGGAGGCAGAAAAAGTGGGGGTGAGGATGGGGGTCCTGGTGAGGGGGCTCAGTCCTGCTGAGAGCCACGACCGGGCTCTGCCCCGCTGCGGGCGGCCCTTGGCGGGGGCCAGTCCAAAGCCTGCCGCCCTCCGCGAAGGGCTGCACGGGGGGAGGCCGGCCCTCAAGCCGCCGATGCGTGGGGGGACAGCGGAATAGCAAGGCGAGCCGCTTTCCCCCGGTAAGGAGCGCGGATGCTGCCGCGCACGGCTCCGCACAGCCCCGCTGGCCACCTGCGCGGCGGGCGGGCTCTGCGCGGGCCGCGGGCTCCCCCTCCCGGGCCTCCCGCGCCACCGCCGCCCGCCGCTGGCCACCGGGCACCTGCCCCCGGCACCGCCGGCACCGCCGGTACACGCGGGGACCCGCAGCCCACGCCGACCCTTGGGAGTCGCGGCCGAGCGGGGCGGGCTTCGCGGGGCTCAGCTCGCTGTCGGAGGTGAGCGCTAGAGCGATGCCAGCTGCGTCCAGGCCATTATATTCCTCCTTCTGCCAAGGAATGTCTTTATTGGTTGCCAGGCTTGCCAATAAAGCTTGCGAGTGAAAAAGCGTTGGTTTCCAGGAAAAGTACTTCTGTTTTTTTAACCTCCCCCTTGCTGTCCAGTTACTGATGTGTTCAACCTCCGAGGAACAGCTTCATAAAATTGTCTGGTAAGCCCAGAGGCAGATGCCTTCACAGAGTGGCCGCAGAGATGTGTAAATTTACACACACGTATGCACAGCTACATGCACTCACGGTTTTCAAGGCATTTAAAGGGTTTTACAAGGCATTTATGGTTATTAAGGACAATCACACCAAAGAACTAGTCTCCTCTAAGACTCCTAGGAGCTATGGTAATATAAGCAATAAAACTTAGATATCTGCATATGCACTTTTATGAAGCCACAGATGCTCTCTTTGCAGTTATTTCCGCTCTGCTGGAAGTAACCCATGCTTGTTTACATACAGAAAACAATGTCTCACTCTGCAAAAAGCAAAGTACAATGAAAAGAGGTGAAAGAATAGTTTAAAAAGCAGAGCTCTCAAGATGTAGCTATTATTTTCCACAGACCACGGGGAATGCACAAAAGAAGTGGTGTTTTAAATGCACCTTGTGTAACAAACACTTGAAACTCGCAGCTGCAGGAGTTCCATGGGCTGTGACCCCAGGCAAGCCCCATTTTCTAGTAGGTCTCTGCCCTCAAAATGAGGCAGCATACCATTTAAAGGTAAAAGAAGTAATAATTCAGTTCCTGAGTGTGTTACAACTGCAGTTTCTGATTCTTTCTCTCCCTCTCTGCCTCTGTAAGTTCACATGCAGTGCCATTTC